>NW_027249606.1:0-117850 GCF_030848795.1 Temnothorax nylanderi | reverse complement strand
CACTCTTCGCATATAGAGCACTGACATCTATGTATTCTTTACCAATGACTTAAGCGCGCTGCCCGAGCAATCTACTCGCTCTATCCCCGTTCCATCGTGATCGTTTTTCGAGAACGCACGTAGCCGAGTATTTATCTTTATAATAAATTGAGCGTGCCATTGTACATTGCCGTGTGCCTTTTTAACCGACCCTGACTATCCATCCTCTGAACCTTCTAACAGGTTATGGGCCAGGTGCGCCGCGATAGTCGAAATAGTGAATACTGCGGTACGGCAAAAGTTAACCTGTTCAATCATGAACACCGCGGGCGTGACGCGTACGAGTGTCTCGGAAAGGACAATTACGATACATGGAAGCTCCATATGGAAGCTCTCCTTGTCAAAAACGATGCCTGGTCGTACGTGAGCGGTGAACTAGCGAAGCCTGAGGTTGTGGCGGCGACCGCCGCAACGGAAGCCGTACGGAAAGCGTGGGAAAAGGGCGATGCTAAGGCGAAATCCGACATCATTTTGGCGATCGGCAGTTCTGAGCTGAAGCAGATTAAAGGCTGCACTACTGCGCGCGATGTCTGGCTGAAATTAGAGGGAACATACCAATCGCGAGGACCCGCCAGGAAAGCTACATTACTAAAGCGGCTCATGCTTCATCGAATGGAGGAAGGCAGCGACGTTCGCGAACATATGAGTAAGTTTTTCGATGCAGTCGACAAATTACAAGATATGCAGGTCGACATACATCCTGATGTACTGGCAACGATGCTTCTATATAGCCTGCCGGCGAGTTTCGATAATTTCAGATGCGCTATTGAAGCTCGCGACGAATTGCCCACACCCGATACCCTGCGTATTAAGATCGTCGAGGAGAACGAGGCGCGAAAGGGCGAGGCACACAACGCTGGCGCCAAGGCAATGTTCGTCAATAAGTACAAGGGCCGAAGACGCGACAACAAATCGACCGCGCACGAGCGTAAGGACAATGCGCAAGCAGACGACAAGAGCAGTAAAATTCGCTGCTATAAGTGCAACAAGCAGGGTCACAAGGCCGCAAATTGCCCTTCGAAGTCCGATAAGAATCAGTCAGCAAAAAGTGCCGAGCAGGTGTCATTATGTGCAGACGTCGCTCTACAAGCCAGCGCGATTGAGCCACGTCGAATGTGGTGTTGGACAGCGGCGCTTCTACACATCTTTGCGGCGAGATAGAAGCTTTTTGTGAAGTAAGCGATTCAAGACCGGGAAAGTTGAATCTGGCGAGCAGTGCTTCAACCGAAACGACCGCTGAGGGCAAGGTGATGGTGACGGCCGACGTATACGGCGAGAATAAGCTCCTGTCATTAAACAAGACTCTACACGTTTCCGGATCTACGGTACAAATTTAATGTCCGTAAGCAGAATAACGGATAACGGCTTCAACGTTATGTTTACCAAGAAGGAACGCGAAGGTACTAGACGGAGACGGAAGCGTCAAACTGGTCGCGGACAGGATCGGCGGTTTATATTTCGCACGTGAATCCAGGACAAGATAAACCTTCAGAGCCAAGCTGTGCGTTATCTACATCGGAGATCTCTCGGACTTTGAGCTGTGGCACCGTAGGCTCGGTCATGTAAACGCGAGGGATCTCATCCGAAGCTCAGCGGACACGGAACCATCAACGGTTTTAAAGTTCGATTCTGCAAAGGAACTCACCTGTGAAGTCTGTCTCAGGGGAAAGATGACTCGCGCAGCATTTCCAAAGAAGTCCAACAGAGTCCTCGGAACTTCTCGATTTGATCCATTCGGATGTATGTGGCCCCTTCCGGTTCGAGTCTATGGGGAAGCGACGATACTTCATCGAGTTCATAGATGATCACTCGAGATGGAGCGAAGTTCGTTTTTTGCGACACAAAAATGAGGCTCTTCAGGCGACCAAGGAGTTTATCACACTTGCAGAAAACCAAACAGGTAAAAGGTCAAGTGCTTTCAGACTGATAATGGCTTGGAATTTACAGGCAAGGACTTCGATAATTTCTTGAGAGAAAAAGGCATTACCAGGCGACTTACGGTCCCATACAATCCCGAGCAAAACGGGATCGCAGAGCGGCGAAACCGCACCCTACCTGGATATGGCGAGATGTTTACTACGCAGTCAGGACTACCTCCTAAGTTTTGGGCCGAGGCGGTTAACACGGCCAATTACATTCGGAACCGATGTCCATCAAGAAGCCTTAATGGTCTAACGCCATATCAACTATGGACCGGGAACGTACCTGATGTTGGACACTTCAAGGAATTCGGATGTCGTTTATTTTGCCTGAGCAGAGAACCTAATCGAGGAAAATTAGATCCACGCTCCAAGGAAGGTATCTTCTTGGGCTACTCCACGGAATCCAAAGGATTTAGGGTATGGCTACCCGAAGAGAGTAAGGTCATTGTATCTCGCGACGTTAAGTTTATCGAGGACATGAAGTCACGTCCCGAGAGTCCCATTCCTTTACTAAATGGTGAACAAGAGGGGAAAGCTTTGACCGAGAAGACGGATAAGGAACCTGAGTTCATCGACATTGAGTTATCATCTCCTGACGAGGAACAGGCCAACGAAGAAGGCAACGACGAAGAGACTCCACCAGAGCCGTTACGAGCTTCGTCCAGGGGACGAGGAAGACCGAGAGTTTTGAGAACCGGGGAAAGGGGAAGACCCCGTAAGATTTATTCACCAGCTGTTGCGGAAGTCGCGTATGCTGAAGAAAATATCGCTCTTATGTCCGAGGTACCCATGAAACAGGCGATGTCGAGTCCAGAGGCTGAGGAATGGCATGATGCCATGGTATCCGAAATTAAATCCGTCCTGCGAAATAAAACGTGGCAACTCATCGACCGACCGAAGAATTCCACTACCATTGGGAGTCGTATTGTTTTGCGCAATAAATTCAACTCGGATGGAACTCTCACAGACGGAAGGCTCGTCTGGTCGCTCAGGGATTCAGCCAGCAGCCTGGGTTACATTTTAAGGAGACTTTTGCGCCGGTAGCCCGACAAGGATCGATACGTCTAATCGCGTCGTTATCTGCTCGTCTTGGGATGAAGATGCATCATTTTGACATAACGACCGCCTACCTGAACGGAGACCTCGACGAACGGATTCTAATGGAACCCCAAAGCAACTGATCGGGATCTTGAGGACGATTTCTGAAGATAAGGACGATCCAAGTTTTAGCTCTTGAAGCCGAGAAGATGTTGCAGGACTTGTTAAGCGGAGACAAAGTGTGTCTCTTAATGAAATCTCTGTACGGTTTTGCGCAAGCCGGGAGAAATTGGTACGAGAAACTAGACCATACATTAAAGGAATTCGGAGCCATCCCTTCCGATGCTGACCCCTGCGTGTATTTTATTGGAGAAGGAGATGACCTCGCTATTATCGTCGTCTACGTTGACGACATTTGTTCGCATCCCGCAACTTATCGGTCATCGCGAAGTTTCGTGAGGAGATGTCTAATCGATTTGACATCAAGGACCTTGGCGAGGTGGGCTATTGCCTCAACGTGGAGTTCAACGTTGGTCTAAACGAGGTGACCATGCATCAACGGGGCTATATCGACGACATACTCAAGCGTTTTGGGATGACCGACTGCAATCCAGTCAGCACTCCGGTGGACACTTGTGTAAAGCTGACCAAGAAGGATGATTCAAGTGAGGAAGAGTCAAATCTTCCCTATCGGGAACTCGTGGGCGCCCTGACCTACCTAGCTGTCACGACGCGTCCCGACATAAGTTTTGCTGTCAGTTATTTAGGACAATTCAATAACTGTTACGGCAAGGAGCACTGGACCGCAGCCAAACGAGTCCTCCGTTACTTAAAGGGATCCAGAGATCTAGGACTTACATACCGAAGAGATTCCAGGCCCATCGAAGGCTTCGTTGATGCCGACTGGGGCAGCTGTCGAGAAGATCGGAGATCTTATACAGGCTTTCTATTCAAGCTGTCCGGCAGTCCCATTTCTTGGGATTCCAGGAAGCAACCGACGGTCGCCTTATCTTCGACGGAGGCGGAGTACATGGGGCTGACGGAATGTGCCAAAGAAGCTATCTACCTACGCAGATTTCTGGAGCAGCTGGGTTTCCATGACCTAGCTGACATTACTATTTTCAACGACAATCTGGGAGCATTGAAGTTAGCTCAAAACCCAGTCTATCATTCTCGGAGCAAGCATATTGACATGCGTCATCACTTCATCCGGGAAGCTCTGAGCCACAAACTTTTGAAGATTACTCACGTTTCAACAGACGACATGCCTGCGGACATGCTCACGAAGGGACTTCCCAGACCTAAACATTTGAGATGCACCGAGATGTCCGGACTTCACGCATTCCCAGGAAAGAAGACTGATCGCAGATCGAGGGGGGGTGTTAGCGCGCGACGCGTATTTGTACGACCCACGATCACTCTTCGCATATAGAGCACTGACATCTATTGTATTCTTTACCAATGACTTAAGCGCGCTGCCCGCGCATCTACTCGCTCTCTCCCCGTTCCCTCGTGATCGTTTTCCGAGAACGCACGTCGCCCGAAGTATTTCTCTTTATAATAAATTGAGAGTGCCATTGTACATTGCCGTGTGCCTTTTTAACCGACCCTGACTATCCATCCTCTGAACCTTCTAACAATTATTTTTCAAAGCAATATATATATTCTCTTTGTAGTTGGTGTAATTTAAAGATTTCATATATTTTTTTGAAATAACATATCACTTAGGTTGAGTTAGGTAAAACAATTTTGTGATATAATTTTGTTAAGGTATATATCACTTAGATTGAGTTTGGTAACGCAATTTCGTGATATAAAAATAATTTTGTTAAGGTATATATATATATATATATTCTCTCTTTGTAATTGGCGCAGTATTAAATAATTTCACGTATTTTTTTTTTAAATAGATACCACTTGTTATTTAGGTTTTTTCGAGGTAGATATCACTTGGATTGAATAAAATAACAATTTTGTAATTTAATAATTTTGTGAGACAATTTTTGTGAGACAATTTTGTGAGATAATTTTTCGATTGAATTTACAAAATACATTGCGTGTACTTGGCACTTTTTTTTACCTTTTTTAAAAAAGGTAATTTTGTACTGATTATTTATTACTGGATGAGTTTGTGCAGAATTAATTTTTGCTTCATTAATGTCATATGAGTTATTATTTTTACATGAGTCTATGTTCCTATTCAAATTTGTAATATTGGGAGAAATATTTTCAGTTTCTTCATTTCCTTCATCAAAACGTCTATAACATTGTGATAAATAAATGCAAAGTTTCATATATATTATACATAAATAAAACTGTGTATGTGTGTTTTTACATATACTATATCTGTTCGTTGTAATGTATGAATATTTATTATAAAATATTGCTTTTTAGATGTCTTCTATAATACTTACAAAGTAGTTTGTCTTATGTCGCTTCTGAATGTAGTACCTTTGTTTCCTGATAGGACCAAAGGCTCAATATTGTGTTTCTAACCTAACAGTTCTGTCAATTCCCTATAACAAAAGAATGCTTTTTAAAATATATATTTATAAAGATATGTTTTTAATTATTCGTTATATATTAACTTCTAATACTTACGTTTGAAAGGGGCAGGTCATTCTATTTCTACCTGTTTGTTTGTTATGTGCTATTGTATTTTTGTATGATCTTTCTAACGACTTGTACTTATTCTCTACTTGAGTCGTTGTTACGTTATAGCCTTTTAAATTCATAATTTCAGATATTTTCTGCCACATTATCTTTTTGGTTTTTATTTTTCTGTTTGCAAGTTCAACACTTTTTTCTTTATATAAAGATAAAAATAATTTGATACTGGCATCTGACCATGAGTATGTTTGATTTCTGTTTTCCTCTCTTCCTATTTCATCTTCATTGTTTATTATTTCACTAACTTGTCTTTCAGTGTCATTTTTAACATTATTTTTAGTAACATCTGTACTATTTACTTCATTGTAGATAATATATCGTACATCATCATGTAATCTTATTAATATGTTTTTATTGTCAAATGTACAGTTAAGTGTGTCACAAGAGAAATCAAGATCTTTGTACAAAATTCCAAACTGTAATTCTCCTACACACAAATACAAAGTATATTATTAAATATTTTACATATAGTTTATGTGACAATTAGGGCCGGTTTTTTCAACTTTTTGGTAAGCTAACTAATTGTTAAATCATCACGTCTGGACTTGTCTAATTTAAAGATAAAATAAAGACAGACGTATAATTTAATTATTAGTTAACTTACCAAGAAATTGAAAAAAGTGACCTTATAGTTACCAATACAGCACATGATATCTTTCGAATGTTCTGTACTCGTACTGTAAATATACGTACCGTATATAACATACCTGGAACATTTTTATAACATCTCTAGTAGTACATTATTTTTCGTAAATTCTCAGGATGTACTTGTAATATCTTACAGTAGTACATTATTTTTCGTAAATTCTCAGAATGTACTTGTAATATCTCACAATAATACATTATTTTTCGTAAATTCTCGTATACTACTCAGAATATATAAATTATTACGGATCAGAAGATAAAGTCCGCTCGCGGTGTGTTGCTTTCACCGACGACGCCGAATCGGCTAAGTCCGAAGGCGGCGTGTTGATGCGCGCGCATAGGCGAGCCGAAGTCGCCCCGATGAGAGTCGATCGGGCACGAAGCCACGAACACGAAGTCGGACGTCGGCGGTCGGACATCTTGTCGAAGTTGTCGATCCGCGAGTGCGAGAAACGGCTGTCCATGTGCGCGACGGTCTCGTCATAACCTTCCGCGGCTTTTTTGGCCCCGTCTTTATTCGGCCATTATTTGCGTACGTGCACGCGAGCGAGGAAACGATCCGCGAGTGCGAGAAACGGCTGTCCACGTGCGCAACGCGCGGTCTCGTCATAATAACCTTCCGTGGCTTCTTTGGCCCCGTCTTTTTCGGCCATTCGCGTACGTGCACGCGAGCGAGGACAAAAAACGATCCGCGAGTGCGAGAAACGGCTGTCCACGTGCGCGACGGTCTCGTCATAACCTTCCGCGGCTTCTTTGGCCCCGTCTTTATTCGGTCATTATTCGCGTACGTGCACGCGAGCGAGGAAACGATCCGCGAGTGCGAGAAACGGCTGTCCACTTTTCGGGATCTCCCTGCCGGCGAACAGTGAAATCGAAGGATAAACCATCCGTTTCCCAACAGAGCCGGGACTTCGTCGCCGACACACCCGACATGTCCCACAACACAGGGGAACCCAGGGTGGCGCAAAGTAAAAATAAGGAGCAGCAGAGCCTGACTCAGGGGGACCCGAGCGAGCACGAGGGCACAACCGAGTCACCCCAGTTCGTAGAACTTCCCGACGAGGAGGTGGAGAGGCTGATGGCGAGAGGCAACACCCGCATCGCGGAAACGTCATCGCCAGGGTCCGAGATATTCGCCAGAGAGGAGACGGTGCAGCAGGTGCCGCACTCCGAGGACGTCAACCAGCCGGATCCGAACGGAGATGAGGTGCACTCAAAAGTGTACACTCAAATATAACCCTTTTCTCAATGTACATGAGCAGGCTAAATTTAAGAAGTTTTGATAATATTTTTTATGTCAATTGTGTTATTTCATATATCTTTTATCAGTAGTCGAAAAGTGCCGAGAGCACAGTTATAGAAGTCGAGCCTTTTATTATTTAACTTTGAAAGATTTCACGCATGAACGATATTCGTATCATTTAATTTTTATTAGTAGTGTTGAGAGAAAAAACGGCAGCGAGCCGACGCGGTAGTAATTAAGATAATTTTATAAACGGTTTTACACTTATTACACCGACAAGTACAAATCACGAAAACTTACATTTATTGAAATAAATATTGTTATCTACAACAGTCATTACCTATTAAATACAATATCCATTCCCAGAGATACCTGTAAGAACAATTAAATGCCTTCAGAGAAGATAAAAACGATAATTTTAACATTTACATTCATTTCATTTGCCATCGCAATAATTTGCATTTTCCTAGTGATATATTCATATACAGATTATTAAATATGCCTACAGACAGATTCTATATAACGATTATCACGTTCATTATTATATTATTTACGATTTTCATCATTTACATGATCCTATTAGTATACGCAGCTAGAGACAGTTCAGAACCATACTATTTACCATGAGATTTACAGAGTTCATAATAATTTCTATAATAATATTTTTTCCCTTAATTACCAGTTTCCCTAACACGGACATAGTCATGACACTTTACATATTGTTTACACTTTATATATTAATTTTAGGAGTAGGAGTAGATCCAAGACTGATCCGCGAGTGACAGTCAACTAACATGATACATTTAACATATATTCTATACTAAGTTTTGATAATTGCAATAATTCCAGCCAGCGTCGATAATTCGACATTTTTTATATATGATACATTTAATTTGAGTAGGGGAGACCGGGGCCTAACCGTCAGTTTTTTTTCGGTGCCGATTTTTAACAAGAAAATAAATAATTTTAGTTAAATGTGGTATACCACTGTAAAGAGTGAACCTTTAGCTACAACGGTGGAAAAATTGAAATCTCAAAAATGCCGGGGTTTAACCGTCACCCCCCCGGGGTTTATCCGTCACACTGCATTTTCAATACATATATATACATCTAATCCTGAAAAATGATAGGATACATTTTAATAATTGTTTTTTAAGAGAAAAATATAAAAATTTATTAAAAAATAATTGTTTTACCTATTCCATAAAACATTTTAGGCACGTGAATACAGATCCTGACAAGCGCACGCATGTGTTGTGTGCCCTACGCTCGTACGCAATGCACTGTTTCCCATATGCTCTGTTTATTGTCAACTTCTTTGAGCACACGCAGCACGTATTATCCAAATCTTCGTCAGAATCCAACCGCTGCTGCTTCCTTGATTTCGATTTACGCCCACTGCTCGTCGAAGGCTGCGGTTCTGTTTGTGTGGCATTTTTTATTTTATCTTTTCTCACCGCAAGAACTGCCTTCTTGAGTTGCTCCTTGTCGACGGGAATCGACGGCGTCCTCGCGCCGATTCCTCGACGCGCCGACGACGACACGTTGTCGGAATCGCTCCGTCAGGACCCAGGGATTCTGTGATTTACGTCGCTTTGTACGGAGCAAGGACGACGACGACGACGACGGCCACGACCACCACCACCACCACCACCACCACCACCACCACCACCACCACCACCACCACGACGACGACGACGACGACCACCACCGACACCACCACCACTACAACGGCGGCGACAATGACGCCGAGACGATGCGGCGAACGCTAGACGATGCGGTCGCACGCGCGACTGTCACTAACACAACGACCAACAACGACGATTTACCGCGGCCGGGAGTCGGGACGATCTACCGCGCGCGCGGCATGTCAACTCTCGCGCGGAAATCGCGGGATCTCAGAGCCGTGCCGTGCCTCGCCGTACCTCGCCGACGTGCCGTGAGCGCGAGCGATCTCGAAAACAACGGTCCGCCATCTTTTCGGTCGGCCAAAACACCCGTTTTGCGATGATACGTGCGTACCATTTCCCTCCTATACAAACTGACGCACGTGCAAGGGAAGACAGAATCACGCTCGAGAGAAACCTTGGAACCGCATGCTAAAGCACCCGTTTCCCATTCAAGCCGGGAACCATCCGTGGAGACGCCTAGCATGTCCCACGACCCCGAGAACGCTAACCAGGTGAGAGGGGAGTACGAGGTGCGGAAGGTGCAGATGGTGCAGGTGCACCGACAGACGAAGGAGCAGCCGGTAGAGACTCAGGGGGACCTGACGATGCGCCAGAGTGCCACCGAGACGGTGCGGCACGAGGAATTGCCAGACGAGGAAGTACAAAGGCTCATGGCGAAGGGCAGAGTCGAGATAGTGCAGACGACATCACCAGGGGAGCAGATACTAACAACGCCGGAAGTAGTGCAGCAGGAGCTGTACCCGGAGGACGGCAGCCAGCCGGGCCAAACGGATCAGGTGCACCAGCAGGTGTACACTCAACTGTAATCCCCTTACCCCTTTTTAATAATGTAATCAAATGATATAGATTTTAAGAAAGTTTTCCTTTTATTATATATAAAGTTTTAGAAGCGTTGAGCGCACACCGACGAATAGTCGACTCTTAATATTAACTGACAAAGAAGGTAGAGGCACACAAAGTGCAACGTTTTATTATTTACAATATTATATTATCATTTTATGAATTAGAAAAAGAGCCAACGCGAGATAGATATAAGATTAGTTTTATGAAAAACGACATTTACTCTAAGTACACCACGAAGTACAAACACAACATATCATACAATAAAGAAAAGAGATTTACACATAAATACAATCAATTACCCCAATTACATATTCCATTCCCAAGGAAATGCCTCCAGAAAGGTGCAAGACAATAATAATAACATTAACATTCATATCATTTGCAATAGCGCTAATTAGCATTCTACTTTTGATATATTCAAGTAAGGGTTATTAAAAATGCCCACAGATAGATTCTACATAACGATAATTTCGTTTATTTTAATACTTTTTACAATTTTTGTCATATATATGATCCTATTAGTTTACGCAGCTAGGGACAGTTCAGAACCATACTTTTTAACATGAGATTCATAGAATTCTTAATAGTTTCAGTAATTATATTTTTCCCTTTGATTATCAATTTCCCTGACACAGACATGGTCATAACATTATATATTTTATTCACACTCTACATATGGATATTAGGAGCGGGAGTAGATCCGCGGCTGATCCGCGAGTGACAGCCAGATTACACATAACAATTTATATTTAAGCGTTCACTTAAGTTACACTTTTGACATTAATAGCGAGCAGGATGTATTCCTGATTACGTACATATTTTATTTAATTTTTACAAGCGTTATTCACAATTATACTACGCTACACTTTACGGTACTATGTACACTCAGCCGAGAGAAACACGCAGAGACAATCTGTGCGCGGAAAAGATTCCCAATTAATATATTTAACAATTTTATAAAGTTCTAATAACATTCTCTACATTTAATTAACAATATTAAGGCCTTCAGCCGATGTGATGCACAAGGTGCACGAGTACAATTCACATTACATTTTATTTGATATATTTAAAGATTCTATTACAGAAATAACATTTCGAGTCAATATTCAGTCAATTACGATAATTCATAACATTTTGAGACATTTAATAAGATTTACACTCTTTTACACTTTGTAACACTTTCTACACCTGTTTCTTAGATTCAGCGTGCGAGACGAGCCAGCGAAGGCTCTACACTTTAGATTACACTTTTGACACTTTCTACACCTGTTTCTTAGATTCAGCGTGCGAGACGAGCCAGCGAAGGCTCTAAACTTTAAATTACACTGTTGACACTTTATACACTTGCATGTCAGCGTGCGAGGCAGAGACACCGAAAGGTGCTACACTCTTTACACTTTCTACACTCGACGTCTTAGAATAAGCGTGCGAGATGAGCCAGCCACGGCGAATACACTTTTAGCACTCCGAGTGCAGATTTATTAAATTCATTGAGTTTTACATTTATTATTTACAGTTACATCTCACGGAAGAGAGAACAGCCAAATGGAGTCATTCCAGGCAAAGATTTATTTAATATTGCATTATGCATTAATTTTCATTGTATTCAGCTACACCTTATTACACTTTTGTGAACTTTCTACACTTTTAGACGGCATTCAGCCAATTTGATATTATATTCATGATTTTGATACTTAAACATTATTCCCTGTCGATTTAAGAATTTAATATTATGCAATTATGCGTGCGGTAATTTTAAGCCGCGTTATACTTACCTTTTATACTTACCTTTATTACACCGACTCCGGTGACTAGATGAGACGATTCCACAGCGATCCCGGGTACCTGAAAGAAAGAGAAAATTAATACTTACCTGGTTTCATAGGATTCGTCTGTTGTGACGTGGAGAGTCACTCGGTGCAAATCGAGTGACTTTTGGTTCGCTTGCGCGAAGTTTGCGTGCAGCGACGCGTTTGGTTCACGCGAGTGCGAAAGCCAAGTCGCGCCGTTGCACTTTAGTGTAGCATCTCATGAAAAGGTGCCGAGTCCCAAGAGCGACTCGGTGTACGAAGTGCAGATGGAATCGTACCATCTACACCCAAAGGTACGTGCCGCGAGTCCGAAGGTTGCGCGCCTAAAAGAAAGGCTCAGCGCATGCGTGAGTCTAAGGTGGGAGAACTCGACCCGTTCCTCCCGGACAGTCCGTCGCGAACTTTCGAGACGTTAACACGTATATCGGTTGCGTCATACAAATCGAAAAAGGCGGTCTTATCCCGTTATCCGCTAGCGTCAGTAGCGTGATTTATACATTCATAGAGACAGTGAGTGCGTGATACGGGAAATCCTATTGCGCTTATTTAGATCATTACGATCCGTACAAAGAAAGCGGCGTTTCGGGAAAAACTCGACGTAATTCCACGCGATCGAGCGAATACGCGCGCTAAGAGAGATTGCTGTACAACCTAAATTTTAATAAATTGTTATTTGTTTATAATAAACAAACAAATATTCATTCGCGACCCCAGTGAACATCCTATCCGATATTCCGTATATACGCTTCGCTTAACAAGGGCGTGGCCGACGGCCTTGAACGCGCCCGCGACGTAGAAACGACAGCCATCTTGCTGAGAAGGAAGGACGGGGCAACGCAGTTACCAAGGCTTTCTGTATTGACGCCTAAAAAATACAGTGGCGACCGTAAACACAGCCCAAGTAGTAAGTGGCTAGATAATATTTTTTATAATTCCATTCGTTGTTCCGGTCACAACCTAACCTGAAATCGCCGTGAGCCGAAGTCGTGCGCCCGGCGCGCCACAGTGACGAGACTGACGGATAAACCCCGGGTGCTTACTGACGGATAAGCCCCAAGCACAAGTTTCAGGTTTGATCGCCCACGAAGTATTAGACATCAACAATAATGAAAAAACTACACTGGATTCGTGTTCAGCATGCATTACTCTTTATAATCACGTACTTTGAGATTTGGAGAGCAAATATTATTGCAGATATTACAAAATTTCCACGCGCAGAAAATTTCACTTTCACCTTCCGAAAACACGTTTGCCCTCGTAAAAATCATAACACGGCAGATAACCTGCCGAAACTCCGTTGGTCACATGGGTACCATAAGCAGCGTTTACAATGTTAATAGCGAGTTCGCACAATATACAGGTTCCGAGATATTTGATTTGACGGTTCAACCCCGGCGACAGTTAGGCCCCGGTCTCCCCTATGTACAAAATATATGAATGATAATACGGCTGTCTTAGATGATACAACATTATATTGTTCTTTTCGAGCCTATGAAAACGAAGAAGGAAATTTGTTTGGGAAGTTAAACATACCAAGTAATGACTTTTGTTATTATATTCATAAATTAGAAGAAGAATTTGAAAAAAATTTTGAGAAGAATTATTTTCAGAAAAATATTGGCAATTATTTATTCCAATTAACACAAAATATAACTTTTGAACCGCCATGTCCAAATTTCCCTACTTCATTTTTGATAAAATTGTATCTTCGTATGCGTATATATTACACATTATCGCTGCATAATAAATCATGCAAAGGGGTTATCACAAAAAATAGGAAACTTTTAAACGTTTCACATTTATAAATTTTCTTTGTAATTCTTACACTTTTTCTTATCTACGCAGTCTTCTTCTTATAATATATGTTTAATTGTCATGTTGAGTTGTTTTACGGGCATATTTTAATTATTGAAGCTACTATTTCATTGATTCTTATTCTTATAATGGATTGTGATGTATTCTTGAATTGCTTTAATTTCTTAATGTATTTCTTAATTTTATTTCTTACTTACCCAGTATTGTGTGTTCATTTATTGCATGTTTTGTTTGTTTGCAAATAACATTCCACTCTTAAAAAAGGCGTGTTAAGTCGATAGTCGAATTTATTGTTGCCTTTTTACCGCGATGCTGATTGGTTATCTCGATTGATTGCCGCGCCGTAGCTTGCTTCATCCCGTGAGGGACTGTCATCGCGGAGTGTGTTTTGACAGTTTAAACGTTAGCGTATTGTCGTGTGAGTATAATAGTGTAACGTAGTAAAAATCAAATAATAGTAGTTAAAAGTTAAGTTATAATAAAAAGTATAAAATTTAAAAAGCTAAATAACGCGCGCGCAGCGCGCGTCTGTTAACGGTTGTCATCGAAAAATTTCAGATAAGTTTTAGATAAATTCTATATAATGTTTTTATTATAATTTTTAGTATTTATTATTTTACATAAGATACTTTGTGTTATCTTCTTATTTCAGTTATTAACGGTTTTCATAAATGTTGCTAACAATGTGTTTTGTGTACAAATGTTTTGTGCATACAACAGTAGTAAAATTACTACTATATAAGGTTATATAAAGATACGTATAAAGAGAGAGAAATATATGCATGGCCGGCAATCTTGAAACCTGATGACGTTTGAGAATATTGAAAAGAGACAGCATATATACGCACGTGTGCGCTCAGTGCAGACAGTGTGTGCAAATTCAAAAGTGTCAAAAAAGAGAAAGAAAATGAAGTAGACAGGGAGAAAAAGTGAGAGGTAAGCCTTAAAATAATAATTAAACTTATATTATACGTAACACGTCTATGATGAAGATGATGATAGAGCGTTCGTTCGTAATTTTTTCATTCTCAAAGTTAAAGATGATGAACAACAGAAAAAGAAGGAGACAAAGAAAAAAAGAGAGAAAGATGGAGGAAAACAGAAGGAAGTAAGTTTTAAAAAAATAATTAAACTTATATTGTGCGTAAATCGTCGACGATATAAAGATGGTGATAGTAATTGCGTTAGTAATTGTGTGTTAGTAATTTTTTTGTTCTCTGTAATTAGATATGACAAAGTTGAGGATGACAAATAAGAGAAAAAGAAGAAAAGTCGAGAGGGACAGAGAGAAAGAAAAAGAAGAAGAAGAAGAAGAAGAAAGATATATTTGATTTAATATATATTTAATATGCCCAAGCATAGGCTGAAGGGCAAAGATACAAAATGGCAAGATAACGACATAAAAATATCTGTAAGAACTAGCATACATAAACAATAATTTTAAGAGAGAGAGAGAGAGAGAGAGAGAGAGAGAGAGAGAGAGAGAGAGAGAGAGAGAGAGAGAGAGAGAGAGAGAGAGAGAGAGAGAGAGAGAGAGAGAGAGAGAGAGAGAGAGAGAGAGAGAGAGAGAGAGAGAGAGAGAGAGAGAGAGAGAGAGAGAGAGAGAGAGAGAGAGAGAGAGAGGCAAGCCTTAAAATAATAATTAGACTTATATTATGCATAATTCGTCTACGATGAAGATGATAATAGCGTGATATTACAAAGTTAAAAATGATTAACAAGAGAAGAAGAAGTAGACAGAGAAAGAGAAAGATAAGGAGAGAAAAAGAAAAAGAAGGAAACAGAGAAAAAGAAAGAGAGAAGGAGGTAAGCCTTCAAATAATAATTAAACTTATATTGTACGTAACTCGTCGACGATTAATATTGTGATAGCGTGTTTCTTCATAATTTTTTTTCTCCGTGATTAGATGTGTTTGACAAAGTTAAAGATGACGAACAAGAGAGGGAAAAAGTAGAAAACACAGACAGAGAGATGGGAAGAGAGGGGGAGAGAGGGGGAGAGGAAAGAGAGAGAAGTTGAGAATTTACCTTTGTAATCAAAGAGAAAATAGGCATATTAAAAATTTCGTATATAATGAGTTATATGTATAGTTTCTCTCTTTCATTTTTTGAAGCTTTCAATTAATTATTAAAGGGTATTTCCCATTATAATAGTCGAAATGCCCTCACTTCGCTTTTCGAAAAAAACCTATTGGAACTTATTTGTAAACTAAAAAGAATAACTTCTATCACCCTGCCCGCCTCCCCCTCCTCCCTCTCCTTCCTAGGGTGGCTAAAAACCCCTTTTCTTGTACATTAATTTTTTTCTCGAAAACCTCCTGCTAAAAAAATCTGTAAAAATTTGAGTATATATAGAAGACATACACCAAAATATACCTAAATTTTTTCAGATTTTCTCAAGGTCATCTTCAAGGTAAAAAAAATTCCGAAAAATTTTAAATCGTTATAATATTAAAACAAAAAACCATACATCAAATTTTATTTTTTTTAAATACGTATTCTAATTTGTTCTAAATATACCGATTTTTTAAAGTTTCTGTAGGTGCGCCGTCTTCAAAAATGCGAAAAACTGTATTTTTTAGGTTATTTTGCCTTCTATCTCGGGAACGCCGAGGTCGAAATATCTGAAAAAATTTGGGTATAAAAGGGCCATACACCAAAATATACCCAAATTTTTTTAGATTTTTCGAAGGTCATCTTCAAGGTCAAAAAAATTCAAAATAATTTAAAACCGTTATATTTTCAAAGCTAGGAGGGCGGCAACCCCAGATTATTTTGAAAAAGAAAAGTAAAGTAACGATTATTTGTCAAACTTTTGAAAAAAAGTGGCAGTTCCCAGTTTTTTGCCTTTCTAAACTTTCTTTTCGACACGAGGAAAGAAAAAGCCTAGAAATAAGTTTGTTTCAGATTGATTCCATATGTACTGGTTGGAGATAATAAAAGTAATATAAAACAATACAAATATAAAGAACAAAATAATAGAGGCACAGGCAGAAACATGGTGGAAGGAAAACAGGTGTGCTCTTGCGCATCCTTCTCTAATAACCAATGAGTGCGTTGGAACAAGCGGGAGACATTGATGATATTGGTCACGTATATAAAGAATATCTATTATATCCAACATAGCGCTTGCTTGTTCCAGTCCTGCGCATCCCTCTACCGAGCACACCTTGTTTCCTTTCACCATGGGCAGAAAGATACTTCGTAACCTCAGGGTTCGTTCCGAGTTGCGCATGAAACGCATAGACTGCATTACTGTTGCATAGCGCTTCGAAATCGTTCCGTTTTGTCAATGCGCATGAAGCGCTTTAGTAATTCGGAACGGTTGTCTGCCCGTTCTGCGCACTAATGCGAATTGAAAAGGGATCAACGCCGTTCTAATCAATGGCTCCTGCCTCATTCGTATGATGTTAGCCGACGACTGACACTTTTTTAAAAAAATTAGTGACATGTTTTTAAAAAAATGTGAAATCGATTGTATTTCGTTTGTAGATTATTGTAGTGCATTTACTTTTGTTTGTTAGTTTATAATTAATTTTTAATTAATTATTTAATTGTAGACCATAAAACTAGCCGACATGTATCATAAAATTAAAAAAATAGATGTGGAATCGATTGTATTTCGTTTGTAGATTATTATTGTAGTACATTCATTTTTGTTTGTTAGTCCATAATTATATTTTAATTAAATATTTGAAGTGTCAGTCGCGGCGGCTAACATCATATGATACATCAACATACTATAAAATAAAAAAAGCTCGTTTGTAGTTAATTGTATTTTGTTTGTAGAGTTTTGTAGTCTCTTTAAATTGTTTATAATTAATAAATACATTTGTTGAACTATGTAGCAGAGGGCAAATCTATCGCAGCAACGAGGGCAATTGATTGTCGGATAGCTACATAGTTTGACAAATGTATTTATTATAAACAATTATTTATTAATTATAAACAATTATTTATTAATTATAAACAATTTAAAGAGACTACAAAACTTTTTAACTTTACTACATTTAAAAATATTTTTAAAAATTTTTCTATTTTTTAAAAAATAATTTTGCAACTCCATTTAAATACAAAATAATAAAATACGATAAAATTATATTTTGTTAACTTGGTCAGCGACCTTTCAATTCGGGACTAAATATCGATCAAAAATATACATAAAATCGTAAAATCTAATAAAATTAAAAGTTCATATAACTTTATGTAGGGTTTAGAGAAATGGGAGTACTTTAAAGAGATAGGCTTAAATATGGAATAAATGAGATTGTAAGTAAATGCGAGAACAAAATGTTTATGCAATCAAATACAATTTATTTTGTGGTTTAACGTAGTTTGTTCTCTCATTTACCTAACGATTTTACTTATCCTACTATATGAACGTATGTAATAATTGTCAGATATCTCTATGCAACGTACTCAAAATGTTTTGCAAAACATCTCAGAGATGGTAGCAAAATCTCTAGAAGATGTCTATGCAACCTTTCATAAAGGTCTTTGTGACAAAATAGCGGACATTTTCACTATCTAATTGTAAGACATATATGAGACATTTGTGGGATCTTTTTTGTAACGCTTTGCGAAGGTCTCTGAAAGGTATTTGTTGAGTTTTCTGCTGTGTGGGAAGGTTTAGAAAGGCAAAAAACTGGGAACTGCCACTTTTTTTTCAAAAGTTTAACAAATAATCGTTACTTTACTTTTCTTTTTCAAAATAATCTGGGGTTGCCGCCCTCCTAGCTTTGAAAATATAACGGTTTTGAATTATTTTGAATTTTTTTGACCTTAAAGATGACCTTCAAAAAATCTAAAACAATTTGGGTATATTTTGGTGTATGGCCTTTTTATACCCAAATTTTTTCAGATATTTCGACCTTGGCGTTCCCGAGATAGAAGGCAAAATAACCTAAAAAATACAGTTTTTCGCATTTTTGAAGACGGCGCACTTACAGAAACTTAAAAAAATCGGTTGGTATATTTAGAACAAATTAGAATACGTATTTAAAAAAAATAAAATTCGATGTATGGTTTTTTGTTTTAATGTTATAATGATTTAAAATTTTTCGGAATTTTTTTTACCTTGAAGATGACCTTGAGAAAATCTGAAAAAATTTAGGTATATTTTGGTGTATGTCTCTTATATACTCAAATTTTTACAGATTTTTTAGCAGGAGGTTTTTGAGAAAAAAATTAATGTACAAGAAAAGGGGTTTTTAGCCACCCTAGGAAGGAGAGGGAGGAGGGGGAGGCGGACAGGGTGATAGAAGTTATTCTTTTTAGTTTACAAATAAGTTCCAATAGGTTTTTTTCGAAAAGCGGAGTGAGGGCATTTCGACTATTATAATGGGAAATACCCTTTATTTTTCGAGACTTTAAATTAATTATTAAAAATGTATTTATATCTTTGCGAGACATAAAATCAATTTAAATAAAAAGATTTGTTTGTATAAAGTCATTTAAAAGTCATGTTGTTATACAACGTTACATTTTTCATGCATTGTATTCAAGCATTTAAACATTTAAATATTTTAGCATTTACTGCTACGTCAACAAAGATTTCTCTTTTCCTTTTGAATGTATTCAAGATTATTTTCCAGATAAGTTTTATAAAACGTTTTTACTTTTTTTATAATTTTTATTATTCTTAATTTTTTAAGAATGATACTTTGTGTTATATTTTATTTTCAGTGAGAAGTATTTGTTTCCTACCTGTTAACATTGCTTATAACATGTTTTGTGTACAACATATACAAATGTTTTACGATACTGTATAAGGTTATATCTTATACATAGATGGGTCTACGACATAATATGAGATTTAAAGTATTTGGATTAAAAAAAAGAAAAGAGTGAAATAACGAAAAAAGGAAGGAAAAAAAGTTTAAAAGAAAGAAGGAAAGAGGAAGAGAATAGGAGAGTGAATAAACATGGGCAAAAGATGAAAGAATTGACTGATCCGCTTACAGCTTAAGTTATACTGCTTACGTTCTGTATTTTTCTGTGTGAGCCTTACTTGTGCCAAATTTTTATTGAAGAGGTTAAGAATATTATTTAATAAAGTAAATAAGTTTGTTTGTTATTGTATTTATAGACAAATTAGTATATGGTTCTTTACGATATGTATATATATGTATTGCTAATTACTTTGATGTACCACATCATAAATATTATATTATTCATCTGCATTACAGTATTGATTGTCTTCGAAAAGAACAAGATATAATGGATGATTAAGTGTAAAAGGTAAAACTTGCAGTAGCGGTAGAAATTAGGCAGGGCCGGAGAGTTAAAAATTCAATTTCGATATCAAAGAGATAAGAAGCATGTTAAAAATTTTGTATATAAAAATTGTACGTATTTTTTTCGAGGTTTTTAATTAATTATTAAAAATGTATTTATACCGTTGCAAAAAACATGAAATTAATTTAAATAAAGATTTTTCTGTACAAAGTCATTTGAAAGTCATATTGTTATGTATTATGACGACGACGACGATGTCCTCACGGTCTCGCCGGCCGTGGAGGAGCGCGCCGTCGCTTTCTCCAAATATTTCCCGAAAATCAGCGGTAAGATGGTAGCTCGACTAGACAATTTTCTCCAATACGATAATGGGCGCCAGGTGCGAATACGCGCACCACGTTACTCTAATTCCGACACTAATACTCAAACGCGAAATATCTCAGGCGTGAATTCTATAGGCGAGATCGCGGGTGGATCTCGATTGGAGGGAGGAGAGGGAGCGCAGCGCAATCGACACACATAAAATAAAGCAAATTGAAGAACAATGGTAACGAGTATATTTGAGAAAAGAGAAGAAGACAGGATAGAGTATGATCTTCCGCAAAGGACCGACGACGGTCCTAGCGCGTCCCGCCACGCTTCGCGAGATCGGCGAAGTACCTCGTTACAACTCCGTAATGACTGAGCGCGAATTAACTCTAGCGCGGAACAAGATTCTAACGCGGGACGATACATTCACGCAGGATGTACCTTACGCAGAACGAGGTTCCAACGCGACACAATACCCTACTCCGACTGATTTTAACGCGGCACGATACTTTACGCGAGACGGCATTTTGACACGAGGATGATACGCTCCTACGAGCGATACATTTTACGCAAACGATACATTAACATTACGCGGACCGAGACATTAACGCGAGCGATACCTTACGCAGAACGATACGTGAACATTACGTAGATGACTTCGCGGCATCGACGCACACTTACTTACAACGAACGCCACGACACACGACACGATAATTTCCCCAAAAAATGACCGCAAATCCCTTCGGATTACGCGAGTCCCAGATTGACCCCGCGATTGACCTCGGCCTTCACGCACGAAGCCTCGCGAGGTCCGCAATACGACACAGCGATGCCCCGCACGCCGCGACGCGATCACGCGTAGGCCACGCTACGGCCCCGCGATGATACGGTGCCCGGTCGTGCGAAGAGCACCCCGCCTAAAACGGCTCGATTACGCCCGGCGCATCTTCCCGTTCACGAAACTCCACCGAATGCCCGCAACGATTTCACGAAATCACACGGCACATCAAACGCTCCCGTTCTCACAACGACATCACAAAAATCACACGGAAACTAACGCATTCGACGGAAATCACACGGAAATCGGACGACTCAAATTACGCGGAAATCATAGAAATTACGAGACGCTGACTGTCGGCGGCCGCACTTCCGAATCCCCGAGACGGGCAGCACAACTCTCGTTTTCTCGGCCGGGTATCCCGCGGTATTTCTCTCGATTCTCTAATAGCGATAACACATTCTCGCGGCACAACGCGACTCCCGGGAGGGCCTCGGTATCGCGGCGATCTTACTTCAGGATGCGTGAGCAGTGGCCTTACAGCGGTTCTCTTGGTTGCCGGCAGCTTCTCGTCGCGAACACCGGGGCTGGATGTTACCTCACTCGCGGCTCACCCGACAGTAATTCTCTCCGGTCCGGCGGGACCACGCTGGGCCCGCGCGCTTGCGCGCCGGGGGTTGCACCACTGCCGATCGTGCGATCGCCGCGCCCGACTTCCGGCGCCTTGCGCGATCGCCGCCTCGCGCGCCCGCCGCACCCGACTCCTGCTGCGCCCTCTGCGCCTGCTGCGCCCGTCTGGGCGCCTCTCGCACGCGCCTCCACCTACCGGCGGGTGTTTCAAATCCACATCGAGTCCGGCTGTCCAGGCCGCGACTCGAGGACCGGTCCGTCGACGACCAGGCTGGACGGGCCATGGCCTGTCGACCGGTGGCGGAATTCCGGTAGTGGTTTCATCGTGGGACGGGGACCTTCGTCGGGGCGTCCCCCTCCTTGGTCCCCCCCGTGTCCCGGGCCGTCATCCGTCGTTGCGGGCTACGCGTTCCTCGTGCTAGGTGCTCGGCTGCCCCGGCTATGGGCCCCAGCGTGACCCGACCGTCGGCCGTCCTTCCTCGGTAAGCTTCTGGCTGTCCACCTGTAATAATCCCGCGGTGCGACTTTACGTCGTTACATCAATCCTGGCCATCTGCTCCGCACCCTCGCTCATAACCTGCAAGTCTTACAACATTTAGCCTAACGATAACGCTAACGCCTCGCCCGCTCGGGTGGAGGCACCACCCTTGACGCCCACCTCGGCCGAGCTCCCATCCGGGCCGGGGACGTGACTAATGTCACGTCACAGTATATACCGTTGAATTTTTCTTAATATGTTATTATTAAAGAGCAATAGCGTTGCAAATGTTTTGTGTAATGATATAGAAAAAAAGCTAAATGGCGCGCGCGTAGCGCGCGCTTGTAATGTTCTAGTATATGTATATAACTTTGCGTGTTTCTTTATTGCATTTTGTTTATTTTCAAATTATATTGTTTAACATATTATATTTAATAATGTATTGATTGTAGGGGAGACCGGGGCTAAACAGTCCGTTTTTTTTCGGTGCCGATTTTTAACAACAAAATAAATAATTGTGGTTAAAAGTGGTATACCACTGTAAAGAGTGAACCTTTAGCTACAAAATTTATATAGAAAATTTTTGTCTACGTCGCTTTGTTTAACCGGTATAGAGCAAAAACGACAACGGTGGAAAAATTGAAATCTCAAAAATGCCGGGGTATAACAGTCTGCACTGCATTTTCAATACATATACGTACATCTAATCCTAAAAAATAATAGGATACATGCAATAATTGTTTTTTAAGAAAAAAATATAAAAATTTATTTAAAATTTTCATGCGAAACATTATTAAAAAATAGTTACGAGGGTTCCTCTTTCCGCAGAAGTCACTCGCCCGACTTGTTTCACTCCTCGACGTCCGATGACTCTATTCGGTGTCTGAACGGTTGTAATTCCCGTCTCATCCATATTCCATATGCAGTGAGCCCGAAAATGCCTTGGAAATGCACCCGGACTGCTTACTGACCGATTAGCCCCAAACACAAGTTTCAGGTTTGATCGCCCACGAAATATTAGACATCAACAATAATGAAAAACTACACTGGATTCGTGTTCAGCATGCATTACTCTTTATAATCACGTACCTCGAGATTTGGAGAGCAAATATTATTGCAGATATTACAAAATTTCCACGCGCAGAAAATGTAACTTTCACCTTTCGAAAACACGTTTGCCTTCGTAAAAATCATAACACGGCAGGTAACCTGCCGAAACTCCGTTGGTCACATGGGTACTATAAGCAGCGTTTACAATGTTAATAGCGAGTTCGCACAATATACAGGTTCCGAGATATTTGATTAGACGTATTTACCCCGTAGACGTTTTAGCCCCGGTCTCCCCTACTCTTGCGTTTTACATTTTACTTTTAATTATTGGCAACATGTATGTGCAATTTTTTCAGTTGCATTAATATTGATATTATGTTTTGATATTATGCGTTCATATTGTGCGTTGACATTATGCGTTACTATATATGTATTAATATGCATTAATAGACTTTTATACATTACGTTACTTAAATTTAATATTGTATATGTTACATAAATTCATGTATTCGTGTGTGTTAAATATATATATGTATGTATGTATATATGTGCGACGATGCATGTATTTGTAAAGGCATGAATACTGTTAGTGATACATTTAATTAATTACTTTTTTTCTTATTTTTTTTAAGCTCTTACATGCCTCAATTTATATTTTAAGTATTTTCTGTTCTACATTATTGTACAGTAATTGTAGCACACTTTTATTGCCCTTTTCTTTTTTTGGGTTGTATCGAGGTGGATCGAGTAGCTGAGATACAGATCAATGAAAGAATTGTACAATAAAGTGTATTTAATGTATTTTTTTGTTCTTTTTCTCTGGTCTGTGTTGAGGTGGATCGAGTAGCTGAAGCATGGAGCAGTGAATAAATTAAAAGAAAAAAAGACTACAATTTAGTAATACATATAATATGTAATTTCTTATGTATTGTAATAAAGATACAATTTTATTTTATATAAAAAATATGTAGTTTCTTTATTATATTTATTAATGAAACATGTACTTTTAATATATTGCAGTTATATTTATTACAGGTATATTTTTTTTGTATAGGTATACATAAAATTATTTTAAAATGTAATATTAATAAAATATCGTCGTATTAAAATTAAAATTTCATTTATCGCATTTTAAATTAAACATGAATGTATATCTCATTTTTATTTTGGATGCATAATTAAATCATTTATTTATTTCATTTAATGTAATAAAACTATTTTATATTAAATATTTTATAATTATAATTGTTTTCTTATAAGTATAATGTATAAAATATTATATTTTGCTTTTCGGTTGTTCAATATATGTTATATAACATTATATTTTGGTAATTATTCAGTTTACACCCCTCACCTCCGATTTTGATGAACTTAGGCTTAATCGACGCGTTTTTGTACGAAACAAAAGAATCTGGCAGAAAAAAGTGTCGCTCTGCCCCGCGACGCGAGATATTAAACGTTAAAGTTGACAGGAATCAGGTTATGATTCCTGTCATACCGACGCCATGTAGCAACACTGAACATGCCCTGCGGCCACATACGCATGCTCAGTGGCCGCACGCGCATGCAAAACTGCGCCAATTTTAAATATGATGACTGGTCAATCATGCGGAATAATCAAGCGTCTTAATTCAAGCAGTTAGGTATCACGCTGGGAGTTTGTTTAGTTTTATTATGCGGGGGAAGGAGTTCCGTCGCAGGCTACTTCTATGTAAAAATCACAACTTCTATAAAGCAGGGCATATACACACGTGTGTGTGCCCTGCTTTAACGAAAATCACAACTTCTATAAAACAGGGCATACACACGTGTGTGTGTGTGTGTGTGTGTGTGTGTGTGTGTGTGTGTGTGTGTGTGTGTGTGTGTGTGTGCCCAGTACATGCGTGGGCGGGGAAATTTTGCTCCCCTGCACCCCCTTTTCCATGCATGTACTTTATAATCTCGCTTTACAACTTAGCATGTACTTTAAGTTGTAAAGCGAGTTCCACGCTTTCAACCACGGGGGGGTGCGGGGGGGCCGAAAGCCCCCCCTCGCACCGCCTCGTCTGTGTGTGTGTGTGTGTCCACGCGAAACGAGATGGGTTTATGACGCGCTTTACAAGCTCGTTTAAGTACATGCGTGGGCGAAGGGATTTTGCTCCCCTGCACCCCCCTTTCCATGCATGTACTTTATAATTTCGCTTTACAACTTAGCATGTACTTTAAGTTGTAAAGCGCGTCATGAACCCATGTGGCATCTCGTTTCGCGTGGACACACACACACACACACAGACGAGTCGGTGCGAGGAGGGGCCTTCGGCCCCCCCGCACCCCCCGTGGTTGAAAGCGTGGAACTCGCTTTACAACTTAAAGTACATGCTAGGTTGTAAAGCGAAATTATAAAGTACATGCATGGAGAGGGGGGTGCAGGGGAGCAAAATTTCCCCGCCCACGCATGTATTGGGCACACACACACACACGTGTGTATGCCCTGCTTTATAGAAGTTGTGATTTTCGTTAAAGCAGGGCACACACACACGTGTGTATGCCCTGCTTTATAGAAGTTGTGATTTCCGTTAAAGCAGGGCACACACACACGTGTGTATGCCCTGCTTTATAGAAATTGTGATTTTCGTTAAAGCAGGGCACACACACGTGTGTATATGCCCTGCTTTATAGAAGTTGTGATTTTTACATAGAAGTAGCCTGCGGCGGAACCTCTTCCCCCGCATAATAAAACTAAACAAACTCCCAGCGTAATACCTAACTGCTTGAATCAAGACGCTTGGTTATTCCGCACGATTGACCAGTCAATAGTCATCATATTTAAAATTGGCGCACTTTTGCATGCGCGTGCGGCCACTGAGCATGCGTATGTGGCCACAGGGCATGTTCAGTGTTGCTACATGGCGTCGGTATGACAGGAATCATAACCTGATTCCTGTCAACTTTAACGTTTAATATCTCGCGTCGCGGGGCAGAGCGACACTTTTTTCTGCCAGATTCTTTCGTTTCGTACAAAAACGCGTCGATTAAGCCTAAGTTCATCAAAATCGGAGGTGAGGGGTGTAAACTGAATAATTACCAAAAAGCACTATTTGTTAACATTTGTGTTTCAACATTTTGCTTTATTTGACTACGAGTTTGGTAATCAGTATGGCAAGTGAGAGCAATCTGCATGGCGACAGATGTTGCAATCCTTACGAAGCTTTTGGTGTTTTGAATCACAAAGGTAAGGATTTGAGAAAGATATCTGCCAGTATAAAACAAAAATTTCCTGATCTTCATGATTCCGTTAAATTGTTGGGAATGCAGACGCAAAAAAAATAAGCCTGTAATTCATAGAGGAGACTCTGAAGCGTTAGAATCTGAATTAAATAAAATAGCGGTGAGTAGTGATATTTCTCGTTCAGAAAGGGAAATTGAATTAGAAGATATGATGAGTGATTTAAAAGAAAAATTTTCTACCTTGCCCAATAATGATCCGTTGAGATTACGTATTCTCACCATACTTCCGAAAACATGGAGTGCCAAAAAGATTTCAGAAGAATTTGGCTGCAGTTGGTCATTTGCAAAGAAAGCTAAAGACCTTAGAGATGCAAATGGCGTTTTGGCAGAGACTACAATGACGGCTGGCAAAGCATTATCAAAACCTACTGTGGAAAATATAGTAAACTTTTATACTAATGACGAAAATAGTAGGATAATGTCTGGCAAGAAAGATGTTGTCTCTGTAAAGAATGAGGAAGGACGTTCATTGATGCAGAAACGTCTTTTACTTTTAGATTTGAAGGGTCTCTTTTGTTTATTCAAAGAAAGTAACGAAGACTTTCCCGTAAGTTTTAGCAAATTTGCACAACTTCGTCCAAAAGAATGTATCCTTGCTGGTGGCAGTGGAACCCATTCCGTCTGTGTTTGTATTATTCATCACAATTGTAAGTTGTTATTGGATGCGATTAATATTGCAAAGCTAACTGAAAATTGTGAAAATCCAATTAAAAGTTATAAGGATTTTTTACAACAAATCACTTGCGAAAATCCGAGTGAGAATTGCTTTCTTGGTGAATGTGATGAGTGCCCAAGCATTGCAAACTTTTCTCAATACATACTGCAATTATTAGAGGAGAAGAATATTCATCACGTACAATTTAGTGCATGGGCTGGCACAGACAGGTCAACATTGCAAACTCAAATCATCCCCACAGCAGAATTTATAGAAGAATTAAGTAATAAGTTTCTACTTTTGAAACCTCACTCATTCTTAGCGAAACAGCAGTCGCAATTTTTTAATGTTAAAAAAGGCAATTTAGATGATGATGAAGTATTAGTTGTTTTGGATTTTTCTGAGAACTACAAGTACATTGCTCAAGATGCATCTCAAGCATTCCATTTTAATAACACACAATGCACAGTCTTTCCTGTTGTGTGTTATTTCAAAGAAGATTCCACAATTAAACACAAGAGCCTTGTATTTTTATCAGAAAGTACACGTCATGATACTGCCGCAGTTTACACCATGCAAAAAATGTTAATACCCTATTTAAAGGAGAACCTGGATGTAAGGAAAATTATTTATTTTAGCGATGGGGCCAAGCAACACTTCAAAAATAAATTCCAAATGAAAAACTTGATTCATCATGAAGAAGACTTTGGAGTTAGAGCTGAATGGCATGTTCATGCGACTGCGCACGGAAAAGGAGCGTCAGATGGTATTGGAGCGTTGTTCAAACGAGAAGCTGCAAGAAATAGTCTTTTGCTTAAGCCGGCTGAAGCCATTTTATCAGTTGAAAAACTTGTCAAATGGAGTCAGAACCATTTCACAAGTATAAAAGTATTGTAATACAGTCGCAAAATGCATGAAAAAGTGGAAAGGTTCCTCAAAAAAAGATTCAGCGAAGCTCCACCAGTCCCAGAAATATTAAAAAATCATTGCTTCCTTGTTCAGGACAATAAACAATTGCTAATAAAAAGATATTCCAATGCTCCAACTGGGAATGTTCTGACCTATTAACTTTGATATTAAAATAGTTATTGTCATTTTGACTTGTGCTTTAGAGTTAATCATCATCTTGCCTTCTCTGGTTGGACAACCGACTACTCTTACTTTTACAGGATTGAACTTCAGTAGTCTTACCTTTACTGGTTGGATTATGGTATTGTCTTGCCTTTACTGGTTGAGCCCTTAACTACCCGAGAAAAAATGATTAGATATAATCACATATGATTATATAAAATCGACATTAGATATAATTAGATATAAAAAATGGCCCGATATAATTGTATATAATTGTATATAATTATATATAACCACATATAATTATATAACCATATATGGTTATATATAATTGTATGTGGTTATATGTAATTATATACAATTATATCGGGCCATTTTTTATATCTAATTATATCTAATGTCGATTTTATATATAATCATATGTGATTATATCTAACATAATAAATATTATATATATATATATATATATATATATATATATATATATACATATATATGTATATATAAAATATTTATTATATTAGATATAATCATATATGATTATATCTTTTCTTCATATATACATACATATAACTTGGCGCTGGTTGGCGTGAGATACTGCCGTGTCTCTTGATACCATTCTTATACCACTGTTTGTCAAATTTTAAATACGAGAAATAAATCCTATCGGATGCCATCTATATCGGATGCCGGAACGTGAAGAAATTCAAGCAAGCGCGGGTAAACGGCGGGAGTAACTATGACTCTATTAAGCGTGCAATCGCACGGCTAAGGGACACGCTCCCAAGAATTAAAAGGCTACCCCTGAAGCCTCACCAAAAAGTCGAACTCTTAGCGCGGTATGTATTGCCGCACTTTCTGTACGCCTTCACCGCGGGCACTATAAGTGCCGCAGTGCTAAGCGATATGGACCAAGCACTGAGGACGGCGGTGAAAGACTATCTGCACCTCCCACAGTCTACGGCAGATGGTCTGCTATACGCATCCAAACGCGATGGCGGCATGGGCTTTCCGAAGCTCGGAATTGTTGTAACGTCCGCAACTCTAAAAGCTGGATTTCGCTTTCTAACTAATAGCGACCCGGCAATACAGGCCCTAGTAGTAGCGTCAGGACTGGAGAACAAACTAAAGCGCCTTGCGCATGTAGCCAAACTTGGCTGGCCACTACAGTCGACCAAACAGATCGACGGCTACAAGCTCAAAGCCAAAGCAGACGAATGGAAGAGATGGGCGGATTTGCCCTCCCAAGGCAAAAGAGTGCAAGCCTATAGAAACGACAAAATAGGCAACGAGTGGCTATACCGTCCTAACCTGTTGAAATCGTCCAGGTATATTACGGCGCTCAAGCTGAGAGCCAATGTAGCGGCGAACAAGGTGTCGCTCAATAGAGTCGCTAAAACCGGCAACGTCATGTGCCGTAAATGCAAGGCGCAGCCTGAGACGCTAGGCCACATACTGGGGCAGTGTACTTATACCAAGTCCGGTAGAATTAAACGACACAACGATATTCGAGACTGCATTGAACGACACGTCTTGGGGAATGGCAGTAACGAAGTAGGCAAGACTGCAGGACCCTCATCTGAGGAATCTCCAACCAGACCTGATCATACAGTATCGGGAAAGGGTCTTTGTGGTTGACATCACAGTCTGCCATGAGGATGGTGATCTCCTTGACAGAGGTAGAAAGGACAAGCTCGCTAAATATGCGTCCCTTGTAGCCCCGCTTAAAGCTCAATTAGGGGCGAAAGACTGTACGATCCTCCCGATAGTTATCGGGACAAGAGGAGCAATGCCCAGAAACACTGTTACCTGTCTACATGAACTGCAAATTAGAAACAGAGGCTCGCTGAGAACGCTAACACTGCAAGCGCTCAGGAGCTCAGTGGAACTTTTCCATATGTTTATGGACTATAATGCGCCGTTGCGCCTTAACAACAGCGATGCTGCTGATTAAAAACTCTTGGCACTAGCTCACTGATGTAATTTTTATACACTAACGATGGTCTGGGATCTGATCCACCCATGCAATATTTATTTATTTATTTTATTTATTTGGGAGCCTTCTACACTCCCAATTTTAAGCTATGCCGGCACTTTTGCCGTTGACATCAGTGATGCGAGTCGTTCGGATGGGCAATGCCCATGGGCACCGAAAGGCGGCAGAGCCGTGCGACCGACCGCCACGGCGTACGGGCGGACGCCTCCACGTGGCTCCCCGCGGTAACGGCAACACTAATGCCCGTTTTCACCAACTCGATTCAAACTCGGTTCAAAACTTAAACCCTAGTGACATTTGCTTAATCTTGGTTTATCGCATATTTCCATTCCCACCATGTTTCGTTCAAAACTAAAACGGCAATAAACTGAGTTTATTTTGAACGCTCAATTTTGACCGTTCAGCTACGATAAACGAAGTTTAAAAAAATAACTAGTATGAAAATAAAGATTCAATGTGTGATAGAGATACAAAGAGGTTATGAACATCAAATTTACAGCATCTTGACATCTAAAGAGAGAATATAAAAGAAATTATATTTCACGCGGTATCGTATATATTTTTTTATTCTCAAAAATTTATATTAAATACCATAATTTATACCGATTGTAGAATTTGTTATAATAACCATAATTTTATCATTAATGTTATTTTAACTTGTAACAATATTTTACTTTGTTAACTTGTTCATAAATATTCAAATATATAAAATTATGATATAAAAAAATATAAATTTATATAAATAGAATAAATAAGATATAAATTTACACATAAAAACATTTTACATAGTTACAAAAAAATATTTTTATTAATAGGAATGGCACATTATAATTATGATATTTTATCTTCATCCGATGACGAAGATATAATCAATATTTTATATCGAAGACCAAGAATTTTTAAAGAACGAGTCAATTATTTTATAGAATTAGATAACATTGAGTTTAAAATAAGATTTCGTTTAAACAAAGAAACTGTAATAACAATATTAAATCATATACACGGAGAATTAGTATTTAGGACTGAAAGGTACGTAAGACGGAATATTTTATAAATGCAAGTGATTAGTACACATACATACATATATATAAATACTTATTTTAAAGAAACTTTACTTATATTTTAATTAATGGTTTGTTAATCTATATATCTTGAACATGCATCCTTAACATATTTATTCTTAACTATTTATCTGTTTAATTTTATATCTTTTTATACTTAAAGAAATAATGCGATATCACCAATGTGCCAATTACTTTTAACATTGCGTTTATACGCAACGGGATCTTTTTTTATTACAATGGGAGATTTCGGGGGAGTCAGCACAACAAGTGCACAACGAATTGTACATAGAGTCAGTGAAGCAATTGCTCGTTTGAGACCTCGTTATATACATTTCCCATCAACTGAAGAGGAAATTCGAAGAGAGCAATTAAAATTTTATAATATTGCTCGATTTCCAAAAATTGTAGGATGTATTGATTGTACACATATACGTGTTCAATCTTTTGGTAATACAAAAATTTGACTAATTATGAATGTTTCATACTTATTAATTATGAGTGATTATGACAGCATGTGATCCCACGATGCTGACAAGTTAAGAATGTAATATTACATAAATTATTTTACTTCTTAGGTGGACCAAATGCTGAATTATTTCGAAATCGAAAAGGATTTTTTTCACTTAATGTTCAAGCAGTTTGTAACGCAAATTTAGAAATAACAGATATCGTTGCTAGGTGGCCTGGTTCAGTGCATGATAGTACAATTTTTCATAACAGTCGTTTAAGAGCTAATTTTGAAAATAATATGTATAGAAATGCCTTAATATTAGGAGATAGTGGCTATCCATCAAAATCTTATTTACTTACTCCATTGTTGAATCCTGAAAGACCTGCAGAAATAGCATATAACCAAGCACATATACGAACACGAAACATTATAGAACGATTATTTGGAGTTTGGAAGAGACGTTTCCCAATTTTAGCTTTAGGTATGCGATATAAATTACCAAGAATAATGACAATTATTGTAGCCACAGCTGTCCTGCATAATATTGCAAGACGTAATGCTGATGAAGATCCTCCTGAAGATCCTACTCTTAATTTGCCAGCACCGTGGGATCATATAATTAACGAAGGACATATTAATAATGAAATTAATGTACAAAATAATGGGAACGCTACACGCACACAAATTATTAATGATTATTTTCAAAGGTAAGATTTAACAGAATTAAAGAATGTTTTTTAATAATAGTAAATTAACAATAAGGAAATAAAAAATCTAATATTTAATAAATATGTTCGTTTTTCAGATTGGTGTAAATATATAAAATTAAATATATTATAATGTAAAAAAACCACGTTAGTGTGGGAGACGTAAAGCCGAATTTTCGTTTTAAAGTAAGAACATTATGCAAGGATCTGTGTTTCGCGTAAAATAATCTTTTGCTTTTTGCTTTTTGCTAAAAAGCGTTCACTTTGTTCGTATTTCAAAGCGTTTGCTTATAAACGTTTTCTGTCGTCGTTAACTGTGAAAAGTACCATGAGGCAGTCTGCATAGCGTCATAGAGAATCCTAATTTTTACAAACATATTTATATAATTCTGCACGAAATGTATTCCAGCTATAATTAATCTCTATTATAGAATTATCATGCCATTGTTGTATTAATTTAGATTCGTTATTGTAATTTATTGTAATTTGCACTTTTTGAATGTACAGAATATAATATTGTTTACTTCATTTTATTTGTATCTTAAGTATATATATATGTATATATGTAGGTATAAGGTATATATATATATTTTTGAAATATTTATTACAATTTGAATATTTCCATAAGTACATAATATGGTTATGCTCATATTTTCTCTGTATTAATATGTCATTATATTAAATACATATTAAATCTCTTCGACGATTAACATAAAAATAAACTTTTTATTTTTGCAAAAAAGAAAACTATACTTTCAGTCCTTTTACTCTTATACTTTAAAATATTATTACTGTAATCTAATATCACTGTATTTTTTACATGTATTCTATTGTATTTCCTACAAAATTAACGAAATAAAACATATTAATTTTTTCATGTAACGCAATTAACATAAAAATAAAAAAATGTATTTTTGCAAAAACGGGAAACTGAACTTTCAGATCTTTTACTCTCATAGATTGAAATATTAATATCACTGTAATCTAATATCACTGTACTTTCTACAAAATAAACGAAACAAATTCTTATTTTTTAACCATACTATTCTTAACTCTTTTTAAAAAATTGTTTAAATTATTTAACTTATTGGATATAATGCAATTATGTGAGCGCAAATATTATCACTTTATGAAGCATTTTTTTAAGTAAATTACATACTTAAATTTTCTATATCCTCTAACGTTTCAGTCTTTTTCACGCGTTTTAAAATGCATTCCTTTATTGCAATTTCCTTCTCTATCAATTGTACTTGCAGTGTTTCTCTTTTTAATTGCATATTTAATATATTGATTTCAATTGCATGTTTTTTGTCTATATCTGTTTTCATAAGGTCAACTAATTCTGTTTTTGATTTTGCTAGTGTTGCAAAATTTAATACTTTATCCGACATAGAGTAATTTTTGTTTGTTTGAGGAAATGTCTTTGCACAATCGCTATTGAATGGTACATTTTCTCCACGTATTTGAAGTGGTTTAGTCTTCTTTCTCAACATGTTCACAGCACTTTTTTCCTTCGTCTTTGTCCCTGTATTTACAGTCTGTAATAATTAAAATTAAATTATATAACTTTATGTATATCATACTTATAAGTATTTTTAAGTATTATAGTTATTATAAATATATAATACTAACATAATAATAAATATAATGTTACCTTTCTTTGTGTAATACTGAAATCATCCTTATCAGTACATTCATTTTCTTCTGAGGATGTATCGCAATTAATTGCAATATCTTGTACCTATAAAGTAATAATAAATAATAAATATAAGTATCAAAAGACACGGTAGTGTCTCGCGCCACGTACGTGCGGAGCGAGACCGGCCCGTGGCTCTATATATTATGTAAATGCTGCATTATTTAATTTTCAAATGTATAAATAATTTGTAATATATTGAAAGCATTATATATACAATGTATATGCATACAAGGTCTCATAAAAAATAACTAATCTTTTTTATTATTGTATCTAAAACAGGCCTGGGTAACTTCAAGCTCTGGAGCTACGACACTTCTCCCTTTTCATTCACGGAGAGCAAGGAAAAGGGGTTTTTCTGCTGGATGAAGTTAATCATGCCTGCTCTTTATCCAGTGGAGAAGCTCCTTTCACCCATTCTCTGTGAATGGAGAAGTGTCATGGCTCCGGAGCTCAAAGTTTCAAACCTGATCTAAAAGAAATACAATGACAAATAAATATTAAATATACATATAATTCAAACTATATTTTATGATTAGTACTATGATATGTACTTTATAAAAGCTGCTAATAGAGAAATAAACCATAATGTTTAAAGTTTTCAAACAAATTAATAAATTACAAGATAAATGGAACCTTGAATACATATATTTTATATATTATATAATATATAAATTACCTGTTTACTTGAGTTTATAGTAGGTTTAGAAGGACCACTTTTTTCTTCAGGTACATTACAATTTTTATTAAAATTGTTTGTATTTTGAAACTGGAAAAAATAAGAATTTATGTTGTAACATCAAAACATATTAATAAAAAAATATGAAAAGAAACATATGTTTTATTACTTATTTAATTATTTTTAACATACCTGTAAATTAATATGTTGCTTATTTTTTTGACCGCTTTGTTTAAATGGCACGTTTTTATTAGACGTATCTCTTTTCATATCATCTAATTTCCTTTTCTTAATGCTTGCCAAGGCAGGAAATGATTCTGTGTATTCTGGAATTTCTGGTGTCTCTTGGGTTGTACCTATATACTAATTTAAAAAATATTTAATTATAAAATAAAATATATTATTCAACTAAAAAATTACAACTATATACCTTTAGTACAGAATCTTCTGCATCAGATGAAGGTATATCCTCAAATAAGTTTTCTAACGGTACAGTATTACCTTGAGTATTACTGTTATCATTATTATATTCCAATTCATTTTCACAATATGATTTTTGATTATTCTCTAAACAAAAAGATAATATGCAAATAGTTTAAACAATTTAGAAGTTAATTTATAAATTATATATATACATGTACAATAATTTTTAATTAGAAACTTCAATTAGACGTATTTTTAACAACATCTTTATAATTTTTTTAAGAGACTATGACTGCGTTTAGTAAAATTAGTATTTAATAAATACTTAGATTAGAAGTTTGATTATCTGCGATTAGAATATTCTTTTGTATTTATCATGGATCTAAAAATTTACATCAATCATAGGCATTAATCATTATAAGCACTTACTAACAATATATACTCTCTTTAGAATTTGATGAATGCAGTCTATAAGCAACTTAATTACATGAAACTTTTACAAAATATAACTTTAAATATTTCCTTTATTACATAATCACTTCCTACTATAAATTTTAATAAAACTCACCTATATTATCATTATCAAATGCATTATTCAAACCATCAACTGAAGGTTTTATTATATCATGAATCTTTTCCATTACAGGGTCATATTGACTTTCATGTGGTCCACCTCCTATAGTAAAAAATATATTACTAATTTTACATTTTGTTACATAGATTTTGAGATAAAAAATTTTTCTTGATATAGTAATCTCCACAGTAATTTATATATATAAAATTATAACATTAATCTGGTATGTAGCATGGTATTTATTAGATTGACTCTCAAGGATATAGGTTATGATAGACGAACTTACCTGTTTTATATAATTTGCTTCTTTCTTCAGCATAGTATTTTCGAGTTCTCTTTTTTAGATTTTCCCAACAATTTTTCAATGTTACTGCATCACGAAATATATTTGATTCGCTATTAAATTTTTTACAAATCTCGTCCCAACACTTTATTTTTTCTTTAGCAAATACCGCGTCAGTCTTTTTATTCTCTACTATATCTTTATATTTTGTTACTAATTCAATCAATAAGTATTTCTCATTATTTGAAAAATTTGTTCCTCTTTTTTTAGGATTACTCATTTTTAACTTCACGAAATTCTCAATTTTCACGATCTTTCTCACTGCTAGTATATAGGTTAGAACCGACGATCAACTTATGCATCATTTCATAAATTTACGCCCATAATCGACCAATCACAAGTTGTTAAAAAAGTTTTATCGCATAGAGTATAAGTTTACTTAAACGACGCCTCTCAAGAGTTGGTGGAATACAATTACATTTAAACTGAGCTCAAACCAACGTTCATTTTAATCGACGTTTAGGTAAACCTAGATTAATATCACTAATGGTGAAAACGGGCATAAGCCGGCCAAGTTCCGCTTCCCCATGTTGGGGACTCTGCTTCACAATTTTTCCAGCCTGTGCGCAGGAATCCCGCGGCAGATCAGTCAGATGGGTTTCCCTCCTGCGGGAGGACTTGCCAAGAGTGCTAGATAGGCCCAGTCAATATAGATAGGATGGAATTAGAACGAAAGTTACACTGGATCTCATATCCTTACTGTTTGGGCAACCTGTTGCGAAGATGAGCGATCCAATCGTTAACCTGCAGGATCGCTCAGCCAGGTCCCGTTGTTAGCAGGAACCGCACTGTCCCGAAGCGGTAAGACGCGCCGATGGCGTGATATAAATAGCCAAATGCCTCGTCACCTAATTAGTGACGCGCATGAATGGATTAACGAGATTCCCACTGTCCCTATCTACTATCTAGCGAAACCACTGCCAAGGGAACGGGCTTGGAAAAATTAGCGGGGAAAGAAGACCCTGTTGAGCTTGACTCTAGTCTGGCACTGTAGATCCGGGATAATCCGAATTTAAGTTTATATATGATTATATATAATTATATATAATCTACATAGATAAATGCTTAATTCTTATATATATACTTTATATATAAATTATATGAACTTATATATAATCATGTCAAAATGTATGTGACACTTTATATATATATGGGGCATTCCATGCCAAATCAACCAATGATTGACCCCGACCATTTTTGATTTGGCTGATAATTTTTTGTGTTTTTGCACTAAATGAAAGTAGCTTCCATGATTTTTTGTAGATTTTTATCTCTACTCATACTTAAGTTATGGATTTTTGAAAAAAAATGCAGTTTAAAATTTGGCAAATTTCAAATGCTTGTAACTTTAAGAAGAAAAAAGATATTGTAAAAAACAAGGTGGGCTTTCTTTTCGTTTTTCTCTGTACTTTTCGAAGAAAATATCGAAAAAATGTTTAATAGGCAATATGACTGTTTTTTTTAAGGATTTAAGTAAAAAATGTTTGTTTTTCTCAGTGCGACCGTTTTGATTTTTTTCAAAAAAATCTCACAAATTCTAGACTTAATTTCGAAATTTTCAAGACCTAGAAGAAAATGGGATTCCAATAACTTCGATTTTTTAAGGGATTTTTTCTTCATTTTTTTTCGAAAATATTTTTTTACAAATAAGATAGACTCTACCGATAGCTATAAAAAAATTTGATAAATTTATAGACAGCAATCCTGAAATTTCTATCTATGGGTAAAGAGGAAATTCGAATATTTTCTATTTTTTAATTGCATTTTTACTTATTTTTATTATTAAATTACTTTTTTTTAATAGAATATTATAAATTGGGGAACTTTAACGGTTAGCATGTAACAATTAAATCATATAGTTAATGAAAAAAACACATATATTATCTGTAAAATTAGCAATCAGATTTATTTGAAAATAAAATAAATAAATCAAAATCAAAATTAAAGATAAACATAAAATAAATGATAAATATATCAAAAAATTATGCCATATAACTATTTATTTATTTTTTTTTTTAATTATCTTATGTAATTTTACATCATTACATCGAGAGAATATTTTCACATTTACATTTCCATTCTTATCAGGTATAACGCAATGAATTTTGTGTGTTTCCGGTATACGTTTAGCACTTGACTTGAAAAATGAAGAATTACTGAAGCACTGAAAACTTTATTTTTCAAATTTTTAGCCTGGAAACCTCTATTTGAATTTTGAAAAATGTTTTATGAGTAGAATGTATTAATACCAGCACAGGGATTCTCTAACTCCTTAACGACAGTTTCGGTATTGTTGCGTAAGTATTATATATGGTAAAAAAGCTGTGAAACGATACCGAAACTGTCGTTAAGGAGTTAGAGAATCCCTGTGCTGGTATTAAAAAAGTAATATTACATAGTAATAATACATTCTACTCATAAAACATTTTTCAAAATTCAAATAGAGGTTTCCAGGCTAAAAATTTGAAAAATAAAGTTTTCAGTGCTTCAGTAATTCTTCATTTTTCAAGTCAAGTGCTAAACGTATACCGGAAACACACAAAATTCATTGCGTTATACCTGATAAGAATGGAAATGTAAATTTGAAAATATTCTCTCGATGTAATGATGTAAATCTACATAAGATAATTAAAAAAAAAATAAATAAATAGTTATATGGCATAATTTTTTGATATATTTATCATTTATTTTATGTTTATCTTTAATTTTGATTTTGATTTATTTATTTTATTTTCAAATAAATCTGATTGCTAATTTTACAGATAATATATGTGTTTTTTCATTAACTATATGATTTAATTGTTACATGCTAACCGTTAAAGTTCCCCAATTTATAATATTCTATTAAAAAAAAGTAATTTAATAATAAAAATAAGTAAAAATGCAATTAAAAAATAGAAAATATTCGAATTTCCTCTTTACCCATAGATAGAAATTTCAGGATTGCTGTCTATAAATTTATCAAATTTTTTTATAGCTATCGGTAGAGTCTATCTTATTTGTAAAAAAATATTTTCGAAAAAAAATGAAGAAAAAGTCCCTTAAAAAATCGAAGTTATTGGAATCCCATTTTCTTCTAGGTCTTGAAAATTTCGAAATTAAGTCTAGAATTTGTGAGATTTTTTTGAAAAAAATCAAAACGGTCGCACTGAGAAAAACAAACATTTTTTACTTAAATCCTTAAAAAAAACAGTCATATTGCCCATTAAACATTTTTTCGATATTTTCTTCGAAAAGTACAGAGAAAAACGAAAAGAAAGCCCACCTTGTTTTTTACAATATCTTTTTTCTTCTTAAAGTTACAAGCATTTGAAATTTGCCAAATTTTAAACTGCATTTTTTTTCAAAAATCCATAACTTAAGTATGAGTAGAGATAAAAATCTACAAAAAATCATGGAAGCTACTTTCATTTAGTGCAAAAACACAAAAAATTATCAGCCAAATCAAAAATGGTCGGGGTCAATCATTGGTTGATTTGGCATGGAATGCCCCATATATATATATATATTCGATAAAATTCGTTTCTCGTATTTAAAATTTGACGGACAGTGGTATAAAAACGGTATCAAGAGAGACACGGCACTGTGTCTCATGTCAAGCAGTGCCAAGTTGTAATATGTGCATGGAATAAATCATTTCACTTTTGATTCTATAGCTTTTGAAAAAATATACATCTTAATTTATTAATGCTTTATTATCGAAGTTAACAGTTCTTTTCCAACATATATTGACTATATATGGTCATATATGATTATATATGATTATATATAATTATATATGATCATATAGAGACAAAATTCATATATAATTGCAATATATATAATTATATATATGTATTTATATATAATTATATATAATTTTTTTTTCCCGAGTACGCACACATGACCCCCCCCCTGCAGTATTATTTATATAATACTGAATTATATAATATTATGTAACGAATTTTTGAATTTAATATCTATAATATATATAAAAACAATTGAAATAAAATTTTAAATTTAGGATTAAATATCTGCAGCATATATGATGACTTGCAAATCTATATCTATACAGATATAGTGCTATATCTGGTTGTACATAGGACAAGATTAGTCACATTAATATATCTGGTTATATATGACTTCATATATAGTTGTATATAATGCTATATCTAGTTATATGTAGGGTGCACTACTCATATATCATCATATCTGGCTTCACATACATTTATATACGATTAGATATGGTACTATATCTGGTTGTATATAGCGCCAGACGCCGCCAGATTAGTCACATTAATATATCTGGCTATATATGACTGCATATATAGTTGTATATAATACTATATCTAGTTATATGTAGAGTGCACTACTCACATATCATTATATCTGGCTTCACATAAAATTATATACATTTATATACAAGTAGATATGGTGCTATATCTGGTTGTATATGGGACCACTGATTGCACATGTGGCCATGTATAATTAGATATGACCCCATATAAAAACATATATAATTATATATAATTATATATTGTGACGTTGCAGTTTCGCTGCATCGTTGCAGCGCCCCGCCGCCGTCACAAGGCGCGGGTTTCGCGACCTTTTCACGCCCGAGGACGGTTCAACGAATCGATGCGAGATCTCCAGGGGCATATTAGTCATTGCGTTACGATATACTGATCCCTTTTATTTTGTATTATTGCGTGGCGCCTCACCGAGCTGAGACTGGAGTTCCTGAGAGGATACAGAGGAAGCGGACGCGGAGTCGACGAGAAGGATAACGGCGAGAGCTCGGACGACGGAAAGCGGATCGAAGCGACCCGCGGGCCGCCGAAAGCGACGGAGCGCAGGAACACGCGCGCGGCGCGTGAAACAGCGGCGGGCGGACCCATAATGGCAGGGCCCCGGGACGCCGGGGCAAAAATCAGCCCATCTGTCCTCCTCACACTGCTGACCGGATTCCGGGATGGATGGCCACCATTCCCGAACCGGTGCGGGAAGGAACACGGAGGCAGACACGTCCCGTCCGCCGCCGGGAAGAATCCCGGAAAAGTTGCCGCGCGAGCGAAGGGCCGTTTAGCGCCCTGCGGAAAGCCGTAATTCACGGCCCTACGCACGAATCCGCCGCGAGCCTGCGAGCTCACCCCTCATTGGTCCGCGCTCCAACGTCGCGGGGCCGCGTACGCCCGGGGTGGGGTGCGCTATCGATTCCGCCATCGAGCGAAATTTCGGGAGCATTCGTAAATCGTCCTCGGTAATCGACGCACGTCGAGAGTCAAGTCGCGGTATTGTCTCGCATTCCGGAGCTGAGTACGACGTCCGGCTGCTATCTCTTTCGACCCTTGGGACGACGGCGAGGACCCTCGGAAGAGAATCTGCCTACGGTGAGGTTGCCTCGGTAACGTTTGATGTAGAGCCACGACACCGCTCCCCGGGTCGCGCTCTCGCTCGGGAAAATTCGCGATAACTAGCGTATTCGCCGACAGGGCGTATTTAGCGATCGATAGCGAGAGCGAGGGGCACCGGAATGGTCTCGTGGCCGTGGGATCGCGATCGAAAAATACGAACCTCTGGAGATCGCGGTAACGCGTCGATGACGACGTGCGGTAGCGAATACGCAATTTCTCGCGCCCTTCACGTCCACGACCGCGTGTCTCGTTAGGCGTAGTATTTCGCCCGGTCGAACCTTAGATTCTGTACGCGTAATTAATGGCGTCAGAGGGATATTCGCGTTGGTTTAATTGCGTTACTTACGATTCGCGTTCGGACATTTAGACTATCCTCGCGATATCGGCTACGTTGAGAGATTATTCGCGGAAGGTTGTGGTTCGCCGTAAGATACCATTCGCGTCGACCTAATGTTGCGTCTCGTTATCCCTCGCGGTAATTCCGTATCTTTCTCGCGTTAATTCGAGTATTTCGCGTTATGCCGAGTGTCTCGGCGCATCATTTTTCTCGTTGGACGATCGCTGACAATCGCGTGTGTTGCGTTCGATCAGAATCACTGGCGTAATCTCAGTTCTTGCGTTAGGATAAATCGGTCATTTCGCGTTAGTTATAATATTGCTCGCGGTACTTCCGTATATTTTCTCGCGTTAGTTTAGTATTTCGCGTTTCGTCGAGCGCCCCGGCGCCTTTATTCTTCGCGTGAGGATATCCCTGGCGATATCACATGTTGCGTTCGTTCCTTCTTGCGTTGGGACGTTACTCGCGTCGCGTTCGTTGCGTTAGTTTAAGATTATTCTTTGCGTTAGTTTAAGATTATTACTTGCGGTAGATTAAGATTATGATTTGCGTTAGGTTAAGATTATTTGGCGACAGAATCCCGGCACGGGTTTGGAAACTTGCGTTCACGCGCTCCAAGCGTGGCGCATTATAATTTCGCGGTATTTCGCGCTATTATTTCGCGTTTATTTCCGTTATGTCGTAGTCAGTCGTAATTTGTACCGATATTCTATGTTATTTGTCCGCGAACTTTTCTACTATTATTAGCTGTGAAATTATATGATCTCGATGATTTTGTAAGTTTAGTTTTCCTCACACGTTCTCTTGCTGCGCCTTCCGCGCGTTTACTGAGTTAACGTAATTTTCCGTTTATTTCTGGCGTCCGCGTGATCATATTTTGTATTCGAAATTTGACGCCCGCGTTATCTACCACCTGCTATTTGCTTTTGTTTTGAAAGCCACATTGGCATTTACTGTTCATCCGGGGATCATTACAGAATAAATGTTATTCTTTATTTGTTAATGGCTTGAGTTACGACATTCTTTATTAGGCGTCACCCCGCCGAATACTGCGCTGCCCTTCATCAACCCCGCCCTGCTATTAGGTCGAGCTAGCCACTCCCTCGCACACCGACTCATTTCGTTTTGCGTCTCGTTTTTTATTTCTCGCGATTTCGCGGACGCGAATTTACGCGTCTGGCGCCCAACCTTAGAATCGTTTCGTGGAGTGTCGGAGGTGCGAGAGAATCCCCGGAGAGGCCTATCATCCCGCTCTCCTTGCCTCTTTTGATCCGGCACACGCCCCGGGCCGTTCCGGGAGTGAAAAAGTCGTGACAATATATACCAGATATAATTATATATGATTATATCTAATCATTTTTTCCCGGGTAGTCATTACTTTGCTGGTTGGACCAGCAACGTGTCTTACTTTTACTAGTTGGAACCTTAACTAGTCTTGCCTTCACTGCCTGAACTTTCATATTGCTTTGCCTTTGCTTATTGGACTGAAAACTTGTCTTGCTATTTATTATGCTTTGGGAACATTGTGTTGGATCCGCCTTTGTTTCAATTTTGAATATCTTATGTCACATTTCTATTCAATCACCTTAAAACCCCCGTGTAAAAATTTTCATGTGAATTCGATATAATTTTAAAAAATCGTCCACCATATTGGATCCGCCATTTTGAATTTTGAAAATCTAATGTCAGATTCGTGTTCAGCGACACCAAAAACCCCCGAGTAACGAGTTTCAAGCGAAATTTAAGCAATTTTATGTACATTGTCCGCCATATTCGATCGGCCATCTTGAATTTTTTATTTTGCCACTTTGCATTTAAAAGTAGATATAATTACCTAAATTTTAAGCTATTGTTCGGAAAAGGCAGCTGTACCGCGAGAGATCGCACCGAGCATCGCGTCCGCCAATCACGAGCGCGCGCTCGCCCGCATGACGCGGCGCGCCTACAAGCCCCACTCCGCGAGTCGCGCGGCTTGAAAATCGGCTGGCAACCACATGAGGCAAACGGACAGAGTCTCCGAAAATAACAAACAACTTGTCCTCCGACTTTCTGGAAGATTCGCCACCGCCTTTGTCTCCGACAGAATTGTTGTCGATCGGCAGAATCTTCTGGAAAGTCGGGGAATATACATAACGCACGCACGACCGTGCCCGCTCAGATCGCTCTTAGCTTTCACTGAGTATTGTTCGCACGCTTTCAATCCGACTTTCGCTGATTTTCGAGTTCGCGCACTTCCGTCTCGTTCTTGCTATCGGCTTTTCTTCTGTACACTGCACTGTTCAAAATACACTGTTCTTTTTTCCACTCAAGCTGTTTTCTGCCTCTCGATTACGCGCCTTCCTTCCTTTCCTGACAACGACGAAAATTCGGCACTTGCACTTCGCACATTTCTGGTCCTTCGAGCCGGATTCGCGTCGTGATAACCGGCTTCAGTCCGCGATCCAGCCCTAGGCGCGGCTTCCATCGCGTCGTGAGTGACTCTGAAAGGGAAGAATGGAGCGATTAATCAACTCCCAACGAGACTTGTACGGGCGCATCGCCCGCACAATAGAAAATCTCCGCAAAACCGGCGCCGCCAAAATCTCGTTCCCCCTCGTTCACTCCACTCTGTCAGTCCTGGAGGGCAAGTGGGTCAAATTCCAAGTGCAGCACGATCGCCTGCAAGCAGAGTTCGGTGAGGCGTTTGATAAGAGTACGTACAATACGGAGGACTTCCTGGGTACCGTCGAAACGGCCTACATCCAGCAGAGAACCAAACTTCTGGAATACGAGCAGAAGCTCGAGGAAGCGAAGGCTCTCGATGACTCGAAGTCGACCAAACCGGGGCATGCGACCGCTCGCAACGTACTGCCCCGAATCCAGATGCCGGAGTTCTCGGGGAAATTCGAGGATTGGCCTGCCTTCCGAGATTTGTTCTCCTCCATCGTAGTGGCTGAAGACTCCCTGTCAAAGGTCGAGAAGTTTCACTATCTAAAGACAAGCGTGAAGGGGGACGCTGAGCAATTGATCAGAAGCTTACCTTCAACGGATGAGAACTTCGAGCGCGCCTGGTCGACCCTCAATGACCACTTCGAGAATAAGAGACTGCTGGTGAGATCTTACCTTGCTGCATTCACCTCACTTCCGAGGATGAAGGGTGAGTCCGTCTCCGATCTCCGGCGCATCTTCCACGGAGTGGTCTCCACCGTCGGCGCATTGGAGGGCATAGGGCGACCGATCACGAACGGCACGGACCTCTTTGTGCACTTGATGGTGGAACTCCTCGACTCCAAAACCCGCCGCGAGTGGGAGAGCTCGCTCGGGAAAACCGTCGTGCCACCGTCTTACGAGGAGCTCCGCGACTTCCTGCAGGAGCAGCTGATGACGCATGAGGTGCTCCGGGCAGCCAGGGGCGAGGCATCCTCGGGAAAGCCTGGTGAGAAGACGAGCCGTTCGGCTCGGGCCAACCACGTCAAGGCTCAGGGGACGGACGCCGGCCGCAGCTGCCCACTCTGTAAGAAAGAGCACTTCTTAGCCTTCTGCGACCAATACAAGCGAAAGACAGCCCAGGAGCGAAGAGAGGCAGCTACTACGCATCAGCGATGCTTGAACTGCCTGGGTCGACATCTGATCGGTGAGTGCACGTCCACCAAGACTTGCTTAAAGTGTTCGGGTCGGCATCACACGTCACTTCATGACGCATTTTCGGCCGTTGCGCTGCCCGCTCCCGGTACGAGCTCGACACCGACGGTGCACGTTGCAAAACGTTTGTCCGCGGAGTGCGCCCCCGTTCTGCTCGCGACCGCGCGCGTCCTGGTGATGAGCTGTCACGGCGAGTACCACCCCGTGCGTGCCTTGGTGGACCCGGGCTCCGAAACGTCGCTGATCTCGGAATCGTTAGCCCAACGTCTGCGATTGCCGCGCACTCCGACGTCTGTCGCGATCTACGGTGTGGGTGGCCTCCGGACGGGCTGCGCGCGAGGACGGGTTGCCGTCACCTTCGCGTCGCGTATCGGACAATACACTCTCACCGTCTCGTCATTAGTACTGCCGAAGCTGTCCGTGTACAGCGGGGCGGCCGAGAGCGGCGGCGGTTCGTGGCCGCATGTGGACGGACTCAGTCTCGCCGATCCCGAGTTCCGTGCTCGGGACCCCGTCGAGCTGCTCCTTGGTGCGGAAGCATACGCAAGCATCGTGTTAGCGGACCTCCGTCGCGGAGGCCCCTTGGAGCCGATCGCACAATGCACACAGCTCGGCTGGATCCTCATGGGCGCGGTCGGCGGCTGTCACGCGGCGCTCGCCGTTTCGTCGCTCCAATGCTCTGCCACGGATGAGCTGACGGAGGTGGTTCGGCGGTTCTGGGAGAATGAGGAGCCGCCTCGCGCTCCCTTGCCGCTCACCCCCGACGAGCAGGAGTGCGAGGACTTCTTCGTGCGGACGTGCCAGCGCCTTCCTTGCGGCCGTTATCAGGTGCGTCTACCGGTGCGGTCGGAGCCACCTGACTTGTCGTCCACGCGCCGCGCTGCGTCCCGAATGCTCGAGGTCATGGAGCGTCGATTCGAGCGCGATCCTGCTTTCCGTGTGATGTACCACGACTTCATGGACGAGTATCTCGCTCTCGGGCATATGACGCCGTCAACAGTTGAACGTGGCGTCAACGCCTGCTTCCTGCCACATCACGGCGTCCTAAAGGGCTCAGGCTCCGACGTGAAGATCCGCGTTGTATTTAATGGGTCCGCGCGCACCGCGGCAGGGTATTCGCTGAACGACTTCCTCCACGCGGGGCCCAATCTGCTGCCGGCTCTCGCTGATGTTATGACGCGTTGGCGGCGGCACCGATATGTATTCACTGCCGACATCGTAAAGGTGTACCGGCAAATTCTGGTGCACCCGGAGGACAGACACATGCAGATGATCCTGTGGAAACAATTGGAGCACGCCTTAAACACGGTCACGTACGGGCAAAAGGACGCACCTTACCTTGCGTTGAAGACGATGGACCGACTGGCGGAGGATGAGCGGAGTCGGTTTCCTCTGGGCGCCGAGGCGGTGCAGAGTGATCGATACGTGGACGATGTGCTCTCCGGGGCTTCCACTCTCGACGCCTGCCGCCGTCTTCGGGAGCAGGTGACCTTGTTGTGCTTGGCGGGCGGCTTCCCGCTCAAGAAGTGGGCAGCAAACGACGAGGCCCTCCTGGAAGACGTCCCCCTCGAGCATCGTCTGCAGCCGACGGCCAGCGCCTCGCTCCCCTCGGACGATTGCTCAGTGCTGGGCCTACGCTGGAGTCCTGGGAGTGATGACTTCGCGCTCTCCGTCCTGAAATCCGAGTTGGTCTCTCCCACGAAGCGATCAGTGCTTTCGCGGACCGCTAGGTTGTTCGACCCGCTGGGTTGGTTGGCACCTGTGCTAATTAAGGCAAAATTATTAATTCAGGCCGCGTGGTTGCAGAGGCTTGATTGGGACGCCCCGCTGGCACCTCCTGACGCGGCGGCTTGGGCAGGCCTCGAGGAGGAGCTCCCCTTGCTGGAGCGGGTCCGCGTGCCGCGATGGTTTCGGCTCGACGGCTCGGGGGACTCCGTAGAACTCCACGGCTTCTCGGACGACTCCGAGCGGGCCTATGCTGCCGTGGTCTACCTCCGGGTGACGATTGCCGGGAAATCGCACCTGTCAATTGTAGCGGCGAAGACCAAGGTTGCACCGCTGAAACAGGTCACGCTCGCTCGGCTGGAGCTGAGTGCGGCGTGCCTGCTCACCAAGGTGGCCGAGCACGTGCGTGTGGTGCTGCACCTGGAGGCCGCACCTCTCTTCCTCTGGACGGACTCCATGGTCACCCTCGGATGGATCCGCGGCCATCCCACCCGGTGGACGACCTTTGTGGCTAACCGAGTCGCTGAGATTCAGCGAACGAGCTCGACCAGTCAATGGCGCCACGTTCCTGGGAGCCAGAATCCTGCGGATTGCGCCTCTCGTGGCTTGTCACCGAGGGAGCTCTTGGATCACCCCCTATGGTGGAGCGGGCCCGACTTCCTCGCCAGAGGCTCGGCGGACTGGCCGGTGGAGCCGGGCCTCCCTGGGCATGTGGAGCTCCCGGAGCAGAGGGCCCTCCGGTGCTTCGTGACCTCTGACGCGCGAGAGCCCGATGAACTCCTTCGGTTCTCCTCTCTCCGACGGTTGCTTCGTGTCTCGGCCTGGATGGTTCGATGGAGGATGCACCGCTCCTCGAGGGCGGACGCCTCGGTGCTGACCTCAGCGGAGCTGGACGCGGCCCTCGCGCGGTGGATCCGAGTGGCTCAGTCGGTCGCCTACCCCCAGGAGCTCGCTGACGTTCGGGCTGGACGGGCGGTATCTGGCCGAAGCCCCCTTCGCCGACTCACTCCGGTCATCGACTCTGAGGGAATCCTGCGGGTGGGAGGACGAATCAAACACGCGCCATTAGACGATGACCAACGACACCCAGCCATTCTGCCGCCGGGCTCGCATCTGGCTTACCTGGTGATCGACGCAAGTCATCGCCGCTCTCTCCATGGAGGAACTCAGGCCACTCTAGCGATCGTCCGCCAGCGGTATTGGATCCCGCGGGGCCGTCAGCTTGTACGAGGCGCCATCCACCGATGCCTCCCATGCATCCGATGGCGGGCGGCCTCCCCGCAACCGATAATGGGAAGTCTGCCGCGGGCCAGGGTCACCCCCAGTCGGCCCTTTCTCCACACCGGAGTGGACTTCGCCGGTCCGATATTTCTTCGGACAGCCAAGGGACGCGGCCACAAGGCGTACAAGGCCTTCTTGGCCGTTTTTGTGTGTTTCAGCTCTAAGGCCGTCCACCTCGAAGCAGTGAGTGACTACTCAGCCGACGCCTTCTTGGCCGCCTTCAGGCGCTTTGTCTCCCGACGAGGATTGTGCCGGGCGGTCTATAGCGACTGCGGGACCAACTTCGTAGGTGCCGACAATCAGCTCAGGGCGCTGTTCCAGGCAGCCAATCGTGAGGTCCACCGTGTCATCGGGCACTTGGCGGACGAGGGTGTCCAATGGCACTTCAACCCTCCCGCTGCTCCGCACTTCGGAGGGCTATGGGAAGCTGCGGTGAAGTCCATGAAGCGGCACCTGCGGCGAGTCATCGGCGAGACGACGCTCACCTTTGAGGAGATGACCACCTTCCTCGCCGAGGTGGAGGCCTGCCTCAACTCCCGTCCGCTCCAGGCCCTGACTGACGACCCAGAGGACCTCGACGCCCTGACCCCCGGTCACTTCCTCATCGGGGGGCCCCTCAACGCGATTCCCGAGCCGTCAACTGTTGACATGCCAACCAATCGGCTGAACCGCTGGCGTCTCCTTCAGAACATGAGGGACCACCTGTGGCAACGGTGGTCACGAGAGTATCTGCAGGAACTCACTCCGAGGCCGAAGTGGTGGACGGCCGACAGGAATTTGCGAGAGGGCCAGCTATGCCTGATCAAGAGCGAGACCACACCGCCGTCGCGCTGGCCACTCGCTCGAGTTATCCGCCTTCACCCAGGAGAAGACGGTCAGGTGCGGGTGGTGGACCTGCGGACCGCCAACGGAGAATTTACGCGCCCCGTCGTGAAGCTCGTGCCTCTGCCTCCGGCTAACACCCCGGCCCGAGAGCCGACCGCGTAATTCACTCCTGCGCGAATTAACCTCGCATGTACATAACCGTTCCTGTAAATAATTTATGCAACAGATAGCCGACTGTCATTTTTCGTATGGTCCGTAATTTGGTTTCATGTAACTAATTTCCTATAATTCCCTTTTTCAATGTAGCTTTTAATACTCACGCCTTATGAGTTGCGTCGTCTGACTCAGTGCATGGAGACTTCACTCGGGCCGCGTTACTCGCTGTGTATTGCTGCTTTGCTCAATCAGCTGACTGTAGCACGTGTCACGCGGATGCCGGAAGAGAATCGATCGTCAATCGATTACGTCATTGTTTCGTCGACCGCGACCGACGAGGCGGGCGGGATGTTCGGAAAAGGCAGCTGTACCGCGAGAGATCGCACCGAGCATCGCGTCCGCCAATCACGAGCGCGCGCTCGCCCGCATGACGCGGCGCGCCTACAAGCCCCACTCCGCGAGTCGCGCGGCTTGAAAATCGGCTGGCAACCACATGAGGCAAACGGACAGAGTCTCCGAAAATAACAAACAACTTGTCCTCCGACTTTCTGGAAGATTCGCCACCGCCTTTGTCTCCGACAGAATTGTTGTCGATCATCGGCAGAATCTTCTGGAAAGTCGGGGAATATACATAACGCACGCACGACCGTGCCCGCTCAGATCGCTCTTAGCTTTCACTGAGTATTGTTCGCACGCTTTCAATCCGACTTTCGCTGATTTTCGAGTTCGCGCACTTCCGTCTCGTTCTTGCTATCGGCTTTTCTTCTGTACACTGCACTGTTCAAAATACACTGTTCTTTTTTCCACTCAAGCTGTTTTCTGCCTCTCGATTATGCGCCTTCCTTCCTTTCCTGACAACGACGAAAATTCGGCACTTGCACTTCGCACAGCTATATTAGAAGTCTTTACGTCAAAACCAGCTCTGGGGGCGGGGGGTCTCTCGTTGAGAAAGAATGCCCCATATATATTTTGCTTCCTCATAGAGGAAACTTTGTTTTCGTAAATTCGTATATAAATTTTTGATGACGTATAAAATTAGTTCTAATTAACCAAATTTTAATAATTTATATATGAAATAGGCGTAGAAAAGACTGGAGAATATAATAGAATTAATAAAAATTGTTAATAATAAAGGGGTTACCGTTTTCTTTTTAAAAACAAGCCAAATTTACCGAAATTTCTATAATTCCAGAGCTAATCAACCAAATTTTAATGATTTATATATGAAATAAGAAGGGAAGTTGTGCATATTGCAATAAACCGTGGAAAACAAAAAACGGTAAACCTGGCGTTAAGGGGACCCACTTCCGATGACCTTGAATTTGACATATATTGTCAAAGACACCCTTCCGAAATTCTTCATATATTTTCTCATCTCCGCATCTCTCAATCTGCAAATTTTTTGGCTTCAATAGGATGAATGTAAGTACACATTTATATTTATAACATTTTACGAGTATAACATTTAACGAGATAACATTTAACGTTTTTTATGTTATAGGTTGATGTCGTTGATAATGACAACAGCATTTCAGAGAAAGATGCGAAAATAATCAAAATGGAGGCTGAGATTGTTAAATTACGGCGGAGACTCGCTGCAGCAACTCAGCCACCGCCGTCGCTGCCGCCGCTGTCGCCGACGCTGTCGCCGACGCCGACGCCGACGCCGACGCCACCTCCACCACCACCACCACCAGCAGGCCAACCACTACCATCATCAGCGGCACAAGCAGCACCAACAACAATGGCAACATCATCATCAGCGGCACAAGCAGCACTGACAACAACGGCAACAAGAATGGTGCCACTAGGAACATTACGTAAGTACAATCAATTAATCATTTAATCATTAATCATCGTGTAATTTCAAAGTTACTTATACTTTCAATTAAGTAATGCATATCCATTCAGTCATTTATTGAAAACTCACAATCTCGAGTACTCGCAACTCGTCGCGTCGCGTAAAAGAGTCACGGCCGGTCTCGTTCTGCGCGTACTTGATATACAGTCTGTTTATTTAATATTTTAACAAGTAAAGTTAATATTTCTACAATAAATTTATGTTTATGTTACAGCGAAAAGATGGCAAAGAGCGGGGCGAAAACGATTTAGCGGAAGAGGAAATAACCGCGGAAGAGGAAATAGCCGCGGAAGAGGAAAAACTTTCGTACAAACTATTTATTTTTAAAAAATAAATAGTTTTCATGATCGATTGAAAAATATTCATGATAGAAATAAAATGTTAAAATAATACAAGTTAAGAATTTTTCGTTATAATTAAACTAATTATTACATATAATTAAACAATATGGTTGTTTCTGTACTTTCGGACTGTACTGACGGAATGTACAGACGATTCCGAGTCTCGACATCGAACTCGCGAAACTCATGTTCGACCGTTAGACGCCGTGCCGTCGTAAGCGGTGAGAACCCGACGACGGGCAGAGGCGCCGTACGGCAAACCGGGCTCGTGCGACGACCGGCCCGCGAGGACCGGCCGCCTAGTAGTGTGTCACATTGTTTTGAGCCTTTCGACTCACGAGACTCCTAGAGATATCATTGCCACCTTTGACTAGAGAGGATACGGCCTTAGAGGCGTTCAGGCATAATCCCACGGATGGTAGCTTCGCACCACCGGCCGCTCGACCGAGTGCGTGAACCAAATGTCCGAACCTGCGGTTTCTCTCGTACTGAGCAGGATTACTATCGCAATGACTGGTCATCAGTAGGGTAAAACTAACCTGTCTCACGACGTCCCAATTGTTAATTTATGATCAACATCTTAAAATGTATTATGATATAAATTTTCATGAAAATTGAACGCAGTTTGTAATTTTTAAAGAACGAAATAGTTATTTTTTAGCATTTCACAGATAATTTGGCCGCCATGTTGGTTTTGGACAAACTAAAAATTTATTTTTTCCATGGATTCAATGCTCCCTCTCGTGGTGGACCACCTTGGCGTGGTGAGAGGGCTCCCCGTTCGGATCCGATGGGCTATGTCCGGTGGCCTCTGCTTCGCAGGGGCCGCCGTGGTGGCTCATCGGTGAGGTGCGGGGTCCAAGAGTCCACCCTTCCTGCCGCCAGCCTACGGACTGGAGGGGCGGGAAGAACGGGGGCCCGGCGACTCCCTAGGGGCTGGTCTTTGGACCAATCCCAATCGCCGGTAGGGGAAGGCGACCCCGACTTCAAACGCCCGGTCGGCCGGGACCGATAGGGAGGAGTTTCTACTCCTCCCGCCGGCCATGGGGAAAGGGGGGTCCCCTTCTCGGCCATTGCACGCCGGTGCTCCGGCAGGTTCGGGAAGGGTTTGGTTTCCCTTGGGGAGAGAGGTAGCGATGGGGGTCCGCTGCTTTACCCTTGGGCTGGTCGCGGCTGCTGGATCTCTCGGGCGATGGCCCGGTCCGGTATCCGTTCGGCTCGGGGGTGCGGTGGGGATTACGCCCGTCCTACGTCGCCCCATTCCCGGGGTTGGGCCATTCACCCATTGCACGCCGGTGCTCCGGCCGGGGGGTGGCCCGGGGGTCCCTTTTTGCGGGAGGGGGTAGAATCTACCGTTGTCTCGCGGTTGGGGGGTCAAAAGGCCTGCACTCCGTCCTTGGACGGAGGCGTCGCGTTCAGGGGCAACCCTGAACGTGCGCGCTGCGGGTCTAGATCGCTCATCCGTGGGACCGCGAGGGCCTTCCTTCAATCTCCATGCCGGCACGCCGGATGGAGGAAGGGGGACATCCACCTTTCATTCGACCCAGTACGTGGTGCTGGGCCGGGTGGTGGGGAGGCCCGCACAAAAGGATTGCACACCAGGGACGTGGTCCCACGGTTCCTCGAGTGCGGAGGGTCGTCTCGGGCCGCTCGGACGTATTCCGAGGTCGGGGCCGAGGCGACCTGGGTGGGAGACCCGTCGGGCCGCTTGGAAGTATTCCGAGGTCGGGGCCGGCGGGTCAAGCCGTCGGACGTATGGGCCGACGGCGAGCTAAAGTAGCTCATTGGTCGGTGATCGCTTCAACTGGGGGAGTCTCTGTGCCCTGCCCTTTCGCGGGCGGCGGCGGGCCGGGATCGAGTTTACTCGGCCGGTTGGGGGGGGGAGCTGGGATCGAGTTACTCGGCCGGACCCCCTTCCTTCCCGCTAGTCCCGCGCGCGGGAGGTGTATGGTGGGGGCTCTCCCTACCCTAAGCCGACTAATGGGCAGGCGGGGTCGCCGGCGCGGAGGTCACCTCGGCCGGCGACTCGTGACTTTAAGCTGGTCGCCACGGCGGGCAAGGTCATGGGTGGGTCGCGACACCCTTAGCCCCATCCGTCCGTGGGGCCCCCCGCTTGGCAGCACCCGCTTCGGTGCCCCGGGTGTCGGAGCCCGGGGACCCCTGATAGCCCACGGTGCGTCGGCTCCTTGATGGGCCCCGCCCGTGGGTGTGTAAGGGGCTGGAGGCCAGTGCTCCCGTTGAGATATTCCGGGGGCCCGAGCCATAGCCACCTCCCCTGGGGGAACTCGGGAACACCGGTCGGTCGGATAGTTTCCGGTTGGCCGGTGAGGGCACGCCCTAGGTGGTAGAGCCGCAGCGGGGAGTGGGATTGAAATAAAAATGAGTTGTGCAAATTTTAATTCCCTAAAACCAAAGACGAGCTCAGGGAGTACAGGCAACAACCGGGGGCCGGAGGATGACCCTCGGAGGGGTTGCGATGAGGTGGGTGTCCCGACAGCGCCGCAGAGTGCGGGGACACGATCCAGGATCCCTAGGACCACCAGGGGATCCGTGATGGGACCAGCAAGCGTACGAGCGAGGGCCAAGTCCTCGCAGAGAAGCGCTCAAGCCGTCGATCAAGCGAGCGGAAACGGGGAAATTAACCTCCCGACCGTCTCGGCCACCGACGGCGACGCACATCTGGATCCAGTTGTCGTCGAGGATTCAGATGTGGAGATGGACGACCTCGCGGACACTGAGAGCGGCAACGAGGACAACGACTCTCAAGTGGACGGAGAAGAGGAGAGAGAAGAGGTGCGCTGCGAGCATTGCCAGAAGCTCTTCAGACGCCCAGGAGGCCAAATAACGACCGGTGTCGGGATAGAACGAAAGGTCTCCAAGGCCAAGAAGGAACTGGCGCGAGCTCAGAAGGCGCTTAGCGATGTGGAAAACCCAGTCATTCCTCCAAACCTCTCGAAGAAGCGTAAGATTCTCGAGATACAGGAGGCCCAGAGACTGAAGCATGCCCCGACGTTGGAGATCCCGGGCCTGATAGTCGAGAGCCTTCGGGGGATCGACAAGGTCGCGGAGAAATCCTCCAAATTGAGCGGAGGCATGAGGAAGGTCCTCAACGATTCGGCGGCCACGATCTCCGCTGCCACGGGCCAGCTAATCCAGCGGATTAAGGACCCAGAGGCTGGGGGAGGAACAAGCAGAGACCTTGAGCTAGAGGAGCTCAGACACAAGGTCTCTGCTCAAGAGGCTGAAATTATCAGCCTCAAGAAGATGCGTAATTTAAACGCACAGCTGCAGGCAGAAGTGCAAAGTGTCCAAGCACAACTAGCACAGCTGCAGCAGAGTCGGGAGTTGCTCCAAACGCAGCCAGATGGCCCGCCTAGCGCAAGGCCGCAGAGGGAGGCAAAGCGCCGACGCCAGACAATCAAAGATACCACCACCTCCGATTTGGAAGACACGGTCGACATGACCGGACACGATAATGGGGGTGTGATGGGCACAGATCCTGGCGCGGCACAGAACAAGGAGGAGGTGCAAATAGAAAGCACCAGAGACGCCGTTCTGGCTGAAATCAGACAGAAGGGCATGCCAGTGGCACTCAGGCCACCGGTCCTGGGATCACTAAGGTGATTGACGATCAGTGTCTACCTGAGGTGCCAACGGACGGTACGCTACCCACCGCGGAGAGGCGGACTAGCAACGGACGCGACGAAGAGCTACGGCGCCTCTCGCTGCAGGTGGAGGAGATGCGCGCCATGCTGCAGAGTCAGCAACCAGCCGCGCTGAAGAAGGGAGGGAAAGATGCTCCGCGTAAAGTCCTTGTGACCGCAAACGCTGGAGCATCGACCAAAACGAGCGCCAAGGGAGGTAAGACGCAGCTCCCCCCCTCCTTATCGACACCTGCGGCGAAAACCACGGCCGGTGAGCTGTGGACGACCGTGGTGAAGAGGGGGGAAGGGGAAGAAAGAGGGGACGAGTAAAGTGGCCCCGAAACCCCGCCAGGGCGGTGCTTCGGTCCCTGAGCCGACTCCCGCACCCCGCTCGGGGGCAGGTGCCGCGGCAAAGGGTCCGGTTCCCAAGCCCAGGCAAAGCGGGAAAGGGAAAGGGAAGGGAGGAGGTGGAGCCAGCGCACCGGTCGCGCAACAGCAGCCCCGTAAAAAGGGCAGGAGAATTCCCCGCACGGCGGCCGTCACGTTGACGTGCCCCGAAGGGGAATATACGAAGGCCATGCGCGCGGTAAAATCCGCCATAAAACTATCGGAGCTCGGCATTGACCGAGCCCCGAACGTAAGAAGGACGGCCACAGGTGCGATCAACCTAGAGTTGGCTGGTCCCGGCAGCGCGGAAAAGGCCGATGAACTGGCCTTCCGCATGAGCGAAGCGCTGGCTGGGAAGGAGGGAATAAGGGTGTCTCGTCCGGTAATGACGGCCGAAATCCGGCTAACCCGGCTGGACGAGTCGGTGATGCCGGACGAGATAAGGGCCGCGTTGGCTGGGAAGGGAGGTGTGGCTCCTTCCTCCATTCAGCCTGGCCCCCTGAGGAAGGCGCCTAACGGGTTGCACACGGTGCTGGTTAGGTGCCCCCTCGTGGCGGTGAACAAAATAGGAAGGGAAACAAGCGTGGATATCGGCTGGTCAATGGCCGGAATACAGGTTCTTGACAAAAGACCGCTACAGTGTTTCCGTTGCCTTGAAACGGGACATACACGCGCAAAATGCCAGAGCACGGTCGACAGGACCGGCACCTGTTACAGGTGTGGCGAGCTGGGGCACGTTGCCCGACACTGTGACGCACCGGTTAGGTGCGTCCTGTGCGCGGAGGCTGGCCGCCAGTGTCAGCATAAGCTGGGCAGCAAAGCGTGCCCAGGCGCTGGCGCTGGCAAGGGCAAAGGGGGAGCCCCTAAACCCAAGAAGAAAGGCGGAGAGGACGTAGCCCCTCCCCCACCCCCTGTAAGCAAAGTAAAGGGGGGGGTAAGGCGCCCGTCAAAAAATCGGTGGGAAAATCCGCCGACAAAAAGACGGGGGAGCAGACGACTGCGCCGACCGTCCCTACGACGAGGGGGGAGGAAAATCCTCCCCCCAAGGTCGTCATCAGGGGGATGGAGACGCTGGCTGGTCACAGGGTGGTGCTGAAGGACATACCGGCACCCTCGACCAGTACAGATACCAGCACAGGGATGGATTGGCAAGAGGGGGAGGGCTCCACGAGGTGGGTGGAACCCACTCTCCCAGCCATTGGAGCGCCAACGGCGCAAGTTCAAACGGACGGAGGGTCTTCCACGCCAGCGGTGGAGACCAATAGAATGGAGGCGGAGGTGGAGGACCTCATCCCGAGCTTCCAATAATGCCCCTTCCTCCCCGTTTGCTACAGGCAAACCTCAACCACGCCCGCGCCGCCCAGGATCTTTTCCTGCAGACTATGGCGGAGCGCCGGTGTGGTTTGGGGGTGGTGGCGGAGCCGTGGCGCGTCCCAGCAAACCACCCTTGCTGGGCCGCGGACACCACTGGCTCTGCCGCCGTAACATGGAGGGAAATGCCACATTCCCCCCCCATGCTCGTTCAGTGAGAGGGGCAAGGGGTTTGTGGCGGTTCGTTGGGGGCTCATCTCCGTCGTGAGTGTGTATGCCCCTCCGAGATGGGACCGGGCTGAATTTGAGGGGGTGCTGCACGATATGCACGCCTGTGTGCGCAGGCACCTTATCGCGTCGTCCGGCAGGGTCATAGTGGCGGGGGATTTTAACGCCAAAAATCCGCTTTGGGGTTCCCCCGCCGCTGACCAGAGAGGACACATCTTGGAGGGGTGGGCGTCGAGCCTCGGTCCTTATCAACAAGGGCCGGGCCAGCACATGCGTGCGTAGGCAGGGGACATCCATCGTCGATTTGACGTGGGCGAGTCCCCCTGCCGCGTGTAGGATAGAACACTGGGAAGTAGCAACGGGGACTGAGACCCTGTCCGACCACCGTTACATAGAGATGGTGGTCGACGCTGCCTTCCAGGAGGTCCTGGCTCGACGCCAGAAGGTAGAGGACACGCGACGGAGATGGGCCTTGAAAAAGTTGTGCCCAGACCGCCTACGCGCGGCAGCGATTTGCCTCACGTGGGCGGACGAGGAACCGCGCGACGACAACGGGGGGGTTCTCGACGTGGACGCGGAGGCGGAACGTCTGCGGGACGTCATGTCGCAGATCTGCGACGTTGCGATGCCTCGCGCCCGGAGACTCCCCCCAAAACGCGCGATGTACTGGTGGACGGACACCATCGCAAGGCTGCGACGGGTGACCGTCCGATGCATGCGAGAATATCTCAGCGCCAAGGCTGGGCGCGGAGATCGCGACGTGGAGGAGACCGGAGAGGCTTGGCGCGCTGCCCGCCAAGCTCTCTCCGGTGCAATCAGAGCAGCCAAGAGGCTCTCCTGGGGAGAGCTCCTCGACTCTCTGGATGAGGATCCGTGGGGGCGCCCGTATAAGTTGGTCACTGATCGTTTAAGACCATGGGCGCCGCCGCTGACGGAGTCCCTTGATCCGCGGTTCGCAGGGAGGGTCGTCGACACCCTGTTCCCTGTAGGCGATGGTGGGGCCGTCCTGTTTCCGGAGGCCCCTGTCCCGGAGTGGGACGACGAGTTGCGGGTCACCAGGGAGGAGCTAACGCGAGCCATCAAACGGGTCAAGAAGGGTAAGGCCCCTGGCCCGGATGGCATCCCCGGGAAGGCGTGGGTCTTGGCCGCGGGGGAGCTGGCCGGCGGGCTGTTGAGGCTCTTCACCGAGTGTCTGAAGACCGGCCGGTTCCCCAGATGTTGGAAGCAGGCTAACCTCGTGCTGCTGCCCAAGGTAGGGAAACCCGCGGACTCCCCGTCCGCATACCGTCCAATCTGCCTGCTGGACGAGGCGGGTAAGGTGTTCAAGCGAATCATCGCTGAACGCCTCGTCCGGCACCTGTCCCGGAGGGAGGGCGGGGGCCTCTCCGAAGATCAGTTCGGATTTCGCGCGGGCCGGTCAACGGTAGACGCGATCAAGCGCGTTATGGCCCGCGTGGAGGTCACGAGCCAGGGTGGGGTGGCACTGGGCATCGGTTTCGACGTCCAGAATGCCTTCAATTCTCTGCCCTGGCCGGTGATTGGAGAGGCCCTCTTGGAATTTGGCTTTTCGCCGCAAGAAATTGCGGTGATAGCCGATTATTTCCGGAACAGGGGGCTCATGTTTGTGGACGGTGAGGGAGTCCTGAGGATCAGGATCGTGGGCTGTGGGGTGCCGCAGGGGTCCGTGCTAGGGCCCCTGCTCTGGATCATCGCCTACGACCTGGTCCTCCGGGTGCCTCTCCCCGCTGGCTGCTGGCTGTCCGGGTACGCGGATGACGTGTACCTAGGGGTCAGCGGGGAGACCTGGCGGGAGGCACAGAGGTTGGCCAACGTGGCAGCCGCTATAGTGGTGCACGCAATAAAGGGGCTGGGCCTCCGGGTGGCTCCGCAGAAGACCCAAGCCTGCTGGTTTTACAACCGGCTAAAACGCGGCCCTGGCAGGCCGCGCAGGATTCTGACGGGTAGACCGGGCCGACCCGTCAGGGAACACAGTATGGTGTCTGCCGGGGCCGGGCGGGCTCTGCGGGAACCGCCTCCTGGGGGCCTCTGCCTGGAAGTAGAGAGAGTCCGTGTCCCTATTACTTACGAGATGAAAAATCTCGGGGTATGGTTGGGCGGCACGAGCAGCTTCAGTGCGCACGTCGACCGCGCAGTCCCCAAGGCGAAGGCTATGGCCAACAGCCTGGCCAGGCTGTTGCCGAACTTGGGGGGCGCGGGCGGACACGTGCGTCGCCTGTATGCTATGACGGTCCACTCTGTACTCTTGTACGGAGCGCCGGTATGGTCAGATAGGGTCGCGGAGAATCCGGCGCTCTGCGGAAGGCTCGCGGGTGTCCAGCGCCTCATTGCGCAACGGGCATCGCGAGCCTACAGGACCGTCTCGCATATCGGGGCGACTGCCCTCGCCGGGATCCCTCCGGTGGATCTCCTCGCTAGATGTCACGCGAGGGTCTACCGGAGGATCAAGGAAATCGAGGCGAGAGTGGGCAAAGTCACGCCCAGGGCGAGGGCTGCACTGAGGCTGCAGGAGCACGAGACCATGCTCCAGGAGTGAGACGAAAGACTCCTGGACCCCCGCATGGTCTCCGGGAAGAGAATCCGTGAGGCCGTCCAGCCGATTCTCCGCGATTGGGCGGAGAGAAGGGGACGCGGCCTCACGTTTCATTCGACACAGGTGCTCGCTAGACACGGCTGTTTCGGCGAGTTCCTGTGCCGAATAGGGAAGGAGCGCACTACCGGCTGCCACCACTGCCCGGAGGCAGTGGACACGGCGCAGCACACTCTGGAGTGGTGTCCGGCGTGGGAGGAGGAGCGCCGTGTCCTCCGGGCGGTGTTGGGGGACGACCTCTCCCCGGCGGCTGTACTGCTGGCGGCAGTCGAAGAACGGGGAGAGGAGAAGTGGCGAGCGTTCACCTCCTTCTGCGGCCGGGTTATGGCGCAGAAGGAGGCGGCGGAACGCGTCAGGAGAGGAGAAGTGGCTTCTCCTGACAATGATGGGAACGGGAGGGGGCGGCGGTGGACAGCCACCACCATTGCCCCCGAGACAAGGACGAGGACGACAACAGCGGCAGCAGCAGCAACAGCGGCAAGGGCAGCAGCAACAGCAGCGGGGTCGTCGTCGTCGCCGGGATAGGAGCAGCGGGGATGGGGGTCGGCGACGGGACGGAACACCTCCGCCGCCGACGCCATGCCCCCATACTCGCGCCGCAGCAGCGGCAGCAGCACTGAAAGGGACGAGCCGCTACAGCAGCGGAAGCAGCAACGAGGAGCCGCAACCGCCGCGACGACGCGACGGACAACACCCTCTTGCGGCATCCTCCTCCTCCTCCGAAGAGAGAGAGGCGGCGGGGGATAGGTGACGGCGGGGAGCGGGGATGGTCGGGTCATTGGAAATCCGCGCCACGGTCTTGCTGTAGGCCTCTTATAGGCCTGTTCCCCATTTCGCTCTAAGCGGAATGGGAGCGCCGTGGACGCGGGTGATGATGCCGCCCCTCCCCCTCCCCCATGCTGGTTCCCGCCCCCGGGCGGGATTTCGGACAGAGGATAAGGAGAGGAGGCCCCCCACCCTTGTGGGAGGCAGATCTCGGGGGCGTGGGCGCGTGGGCGTGGACAACCACGCGTCCGCAGCAAACGCCCCCGCACGAAGAGTGACGGGTTGGGGAGGTGGTGTCCCTCCAACCTGTCACACAAACAAAGGTTAAGGTCAGGCCAACAGGGCCTCGAGGCCACAAGGCCTCAGAATAGGCGCCCACACTGGGCGAAAGGCGCGGGGGGGGGGTCCTGGACGAATCATTACGCTACCCGGGTCCCCCCTGCCGCAAACGCGCCGAGATGGACACCCGCGGGGGTTTTTAGCCTGTAGGAATCCGGCACTCCCCTTGCCTCTCCCCGGAGGCAGGGAGGTCTTCCCCCCTCCTCTCATAGAGGGGGGCTACTGGGCCACATACCGGGCTTGCCCGGGAACCCAGTAGGCGAAGATTTTTCCCCGCGTCAAAAAAAAAAAAAAAAATGGATTCAATGCTAACTACTAAATAAACACATTAACACATTTTTCTATGACAGTCTATAACTTCCAAGTAACGATTTCATCTGTCGTACCTCGTTACCCGCAGACTTCGGCCACCATATTGGGGTCCGCCATGTTGATTTTTCAAAAGGCCACAGCTTAACTAAAACTACATATGTGTAGCTATAAAATGAGCCCCAAAAGAATTTTTTAGGTGACCCCAATTTTTGGACAGGGGGGGTGTCTGATTTCACGGAGAATGCCCCATATATATATATATCAAAAGAGATTAATTCAATAAACGTAGTCATTAATATAATTATAGTATTTACTCTGCCTTCTAGGGCAATACACTACAAAGGAACACAGGGAGGAAGGAGGAAGTAGGATGGAGGAGGGAGAGAAAGACACAAGGAGAGAAGAGGGAGAAGATGTGGAGAAGGAAGAAGAAGAAGGGATAAGAGAGAACAGGGAGGGGGAGGAGACGTGGAAGATGGTCTTCTGGAATGTAGCGGGTATAACGAATAAAGACAAGGATTTCTGGGAAGGGTTAAGGGAGTGGGATGTTATTGTCATGATGGAGACGTGGATGGATGGAAAAGGATGGGAGAGGATAAAAGAAAATCTACCGAAAGAATTTAACTGGAGAGTACAGTTAGCGAGCAGGAGAAACAAGAAAGGAAGAGCGTGCGGAGGCATGTTAATAGGAATAAGAAGTGGGATAGAAGAGATAAAGGAGGGAAAAAGGATGGAAGAAGAAGAAGGAAAAGTAGAGATTAAGATAAGAATAGGAGAAGAAACCTGGAGAATAATAGGAATATATGTAAACAAAGATATAGATAAGAAGCTAGAAGGCCTGAAGGAGTGCATGGAGGAGGGAGAAGTGGGAGTAAGGACTGTAATAGGTGGCGACTTTAACGCGAGAACGGGAGAGGAGGGAGGATGGGAGGAGGAAGACGAGGGTAGAGGGAAAGAAAGAGGGAGAAAATCGAAAGACAAGAAGGTGAATAAGGAAGGCAGGACACTGATAGAATTTGTCGAAGAAAGAGGATGGATGATCTTGAACGGAGGCATGAAAGGAGATGAGGAAGGAGAATATACATACACAGGAGGAAAAGGGGAAACGGTCATAGACTACATTTTAGGAGATGAGGACATTAGAGAAAAAGTGGAAAGATTAGAAGTAGGGGAAAAGGTGGATTCAGATCATCACCCGTTAATGTTATGGATAAGAGGTAACGCAGGGAAAAAACAGAGAAGGAAAGAGGTGGAAAGGATAAGAAGAAGAGGGATATGGAATGAAGAAGGAAGAAAGCAATTCAGTGAGAGGCTAGGGAAGATAGGAGGAAATGGGGAGCTGCAGGATGAGATAGAGGAAGGAATGTCGAAGATAGGAGAAGCATTAGAGGAGAACGAAAAAGAAAAGGGAAAAGGAGTGAGCGAAAGCAGGCGAGGATGGTGGGACGCAGAGTGCAAGGAAAGAAAGAGAGAAGTCAGGAGAGAATTAAGAAAATGGAGGAAAGGAAATGGAGACGCGGAAAGATATAGAGGAGGGAGGAGGGAATACAGGGAAATGTGCAAAAGAAAGAAGGAAGAGGAAAAGGACAGGATGACAAGAGAAATAGGGGAGGCGAAAACAGAAGGAAAGGTATGGGAGCTGATAGGCAGAGTAAGAAGAAGAAGAAAGAGGGCAAACGAAGAGATAAAAATGGAGGAATGGAAGGAATACTTCATGGAATTAATGGGTGGGATGGAGAACAGGGTAGTAAAAGGAGATGGAGGAGGGAACAGGCATGAAGAGGAAGAGATAGAACTGGAATAAATAAGGAACGTAGTAAAGAAACTGAAAACAGAGAAGGCAATAGGCAGGGATGGGATTCCGAACGAAGTCTGGAAATTTGGAGGAGAAGAGATGGTGAGATGGGTATGGGAAATATGTAAACGAGTGTGGAGGGGGGAAGGCTGGCCGGAGCATTGGAAAGAGGGCGAGATAATACCAATATTGAAGAAAGGAGAAGGACGAGAGGTAAAGGATTACAGAGGGATAACGATCATGTCTTCAATGTACAAGATATACACGGCGGTTCTAGCAGAAAGGATAAGGAAAGAGGTAGAAACAAAGAACTTGATCCCAGGCAACCAAGCAGGATTTAGAAAAGGAATGGGGACGATGGATCAGATATTCGCTCTGAATTACCTGGTAAACAGACAGTTAGGAAAAGAGAAAGGGAAGATGACAGTTATGTTTGTGGATTTGAAGGCAGCTTTTGACTCAGTAGATAAGGAAGTCTTACTCAAGGCAATGAAGGAGAGAGGAATGAGACAAGGACTGATAGACAGGGTAGAGGAGGTGTTAAGAGAGACCAAAAGCAGCGTGAGAAGGAGAGAAGAAAGAGGGGATGCATTCTGGACGGCAAAGGGATTAAGACAAGGATGCCCGTTAAGTCCGATATTGTTTAATATACTAATTGCAGACATCGAGGAGTTTATGAAGAAAGGTGGATGGGGGGGTATAAGATTAAGAGGAGAGAGGATATACACACTAATGTATGCAGATGACATAGCAGTGCTAGCGGAAGAGGAACAAGACATGAGATCGATGATAAGCAGGTTAGAGGGGTATTTAGACATGAAGGGACTGACGCTGAGTATAGAGAAAACAAAGATAATAAGATTTAGAAAAGGAGGAGAAAGGAAGAGGAAATTTGACTGGAGATGGAAAGGAAAGAAGTTGGAGGAGGTCAAAGAATTCAAATATCTAGGGTACACACTGAAAGAAAACGGAGGACAAGAGGCGCACATCAAAGAAAGAAGAAGGAAGGCTGCAAGGGTAATGAGAGAGGTGTGGGGGATAGGAAAGAGAATGTGGAAAAAAGATTGGAAAAGAAGGATCTGGCTATACGATACCCTGATATGGACGGTGATGGGATACGGGGCAGAAATATGGGGATGGAAGGAAAGGAGGGAGGTAGAAGGAATACACGAGAGATATCTCAGATGGATTTTTGGACTGAATTGGAGAACACCAGGATATATGGTTAGAGACGAGATAGAAAGGGAGAAAATGAGAGCCAGAGCAAGTAAGAGAGCATGGAGATTTGAAAGGAAACTGGAAGAGGGCAAAGGCGGAGAAATAGCGAGGAAGTGTTTGGAAGAGATGAAAGAGAGATGGAGGAAGGGAAGGATAATAGGTAAGTGGGAACTGGAGAGAAAGAATTATCTGGAAGAAATCGGCGTGGAGACTGGAAAGGAGGAGGAACTGACGGAGGAGGCAATAGAACAAAAGGAGAAATCGAAGCAAAGACAAGAAGGAATGGAAAAAATTAGGGAATCAAGATACAACAGGTGGTATAAGCTCATAAGGAAGGATGGAATTCCGGATTATTTAAAGAAGGGTTGGGAGGAGGCAAGATGGAGCAGAGTTGCAAGGTTTAGACTAGGTAACGAGGTCAGGGAGAGACTATATTGGGGAGAGGAGGAGGACAGAAAGTGCAGGATATGTGAATTGAAGGAGGAGACGTGGGAACACGTCTGGGAAGAGTGTACTAAATGGGAGGTTTGGAAGGGAGAAAGTTGGCAAGAGGTGGTAGGGAGGATAATGGGTGAAGGGGGAGAGGGAGAGGAATGGATGAAAGCGGTTGAGGAGATGAGGCAAGGTGGAGGGAGGGGGAATGAAAATGAGGTTATGTAGTAGAAGGTTAAGATAAGTTCTTCTTTACAGATAAGGTCAGAGAGAAGGAAAGCACAAGACAAGGGAAGGCATGGAGTTTAGAGCGAAGGTGACTATGGAGAAGGAGACGATGGAGAAACTGGTAAGAGACCAAACAAAGGAAATACTGAGAGGGATGAAGGAGGAAATAAGGGATCAGAGAGAGGAGATCGAGAGTCTGAGAGGACTGAAGGAGGAAATAAGAGATCAGAGAGAGGAGATAGAGAGACTGAGAAGAAGAATACGAAGACTTGAGCAGGGTGCGGGGAAAAGGAAAAGGGACGTTAGCACAGAGAGCAGGGGCAGTATAGAAGAAAGGAAATGGTGGCCGCACGACGATGAGAAGGATGAAAACGAGAGAAGGAGGAAGAATATTATAATAAGGATAGAGAAGAGCAGATGGCTAGGTAAAGGAACAAACTGGGAGAAGGTGAGACGTATGCTCTCGGAGGACCTGGGGATAAAAGTAGAAGTAAGGGAAGTAAGCGTAATATAGGCCTGAGAGGAGAATGGATGACGATGCTGGTGAGGTTGGGAAGTGAGGAGGAAAAATGGAGGGCACTAGACGCGAGGAGGAGGGCAGGTAGCAGACTGAAGGTCAAGATGGACGAGGACAAAACGCTTGAGAGGAGAATCAGAGAAGGGGAGGAGAAGAAAAAAAGAAAGGAAAGGAGAGAAGAAGATGGCGAGAGACCAAAAGACTCTGAGGAGGAGGAGATATCAAGCAAGCTAGAGGAGAGCTTATTGATGGAGGCGGAGGAGAGCGCACCGATGGATACAGAGGAGATAAGAAAAACAAAGGCCGACTAAGAAGGAAAAGTGGTAAACGCCAGAGGAAGAGACCAAGGGGGAATACAACTGGAGCGGATGGCAATGGTTCGAGAGGCGGCGAGAGGCGACTAACCAGCAGCAGTAGTCGGATTACCCCGCTAGACCGATGAGATGCATCCACCACTGAGCGTCGACCCGAAAGTGCCGAACCGTACAGCCGAGCGTCTCGAACGGGCGGCAGATGCGAGCCACGGCGGAGGCGACGGCGACCCCGGTGCGGGTGTCACGCGACACTGAGGGGGCAGGTAACAAGCCGAAGGAGAGGCGACTAAGGCCCCCGGGACAGGACGGTGACGACAGGGGTGGTCGAGGCGCGCGGAAACTGCGTACTCTGCCGCAGCTGCTGCACACCATTGCCTACGGGATGTGCGGGGACGCGGAGGAGTGGCGGAACTGGATGCGGAAAGAAACGGCGAGAAAAAAGGCGAAAATGGTGATTGAGCCTCAGCCTGAACCGGGAGGACGATTTGGTCGTTTTCGATGGTTTCTATCTCTGGTGTGCGAACGTTATATGGATTGATTATATAGATTGAGTATATAGGTTTTCTGTTATGTGTGATTTTGATTTTGAGCAAGACTGAGTTTGTGATTTTGATTTTGAGTAAGACTGAGATTGTGATTTTGATTTTGATTCTGATTTTGTTTTTTGATACTTTTGTTTGATATTTTGTAAAGGGTTGGGTACGTCCCTGAAAAACGCCAATGAGCCTATGGCATGGCAGGGCCTGCAATGTATGGAGTCATGTACAGGGTTGGGTACGTCCCTACAAAACGCCCTTTTGGACCCCTTGGGGTAATAAAGTATCTTTCTAATCTAATCTACTCTGCCTTCTAACTTTCAGATTTATAAAAAATATTAAATATTTATGTTTTTAATACGATTTATTGTTGTGGCTTTTAACCGTGTGTTTGTGATTAACCGTGTTTGTGTGCCTTAAGGTATGTATTATATATAGGATTATGTTCTTATTATAATTCTAGCTAGATATGAGAACAACTGAAATGTCAAAATAAAGATTTTTATACATTTGACCATATAAATAAGAACGATTATAACATTATATTAAAGAATCTACTACAAAACTTGAATTTTCTGATAAATGACAAAATGACCAGATATCTTTCAAACAATTAACTAATAGTATCTATGTTTTATATATTTCATATAAGTTTATATACTACGTTTATGCGAGTGTTATTTCTGGTAACTAAAAATAATTCATTTGTTTACGCGGAGTAAATTATCGTAAGTTTCGACAAAATTCCGTTTATGCGAAGGAATTAAACAAAATGAAACAAAATTTAAATTTAAAAAATGATTTTAAAAATTAAAATCTCTATTTTCGAAAGGTTACTATTATTTTCTAGTTTCTGTGAGTTTGATAATTTTTATACATAAAAAACTCTGAGTTTGACAAAATAAAAAATCTTTCTCTCACTTATTTGTGGGCCTGTTACGTGCACAAAAAAAATGCAATAATTTTCGATTTCCTAACGTAAAAGCTTGAAGCTTTCCTTGAAAAAAATTTTTTTTTAAATTAAGTTAACGCGGATTGAAGAAGAAATAAACATTTTGACTTTGATTGCTTATAATTCCAAAAAAATCCTCGTACAGCAATTCTAAAAACAGATTCTTAAAGCTAAAACTTTACTCTATTAAATGGTAAAATTGCCATTTTTTTTTAATAACATAATTTTAAAAATGTCCGTGGTTGCTCTAACTTCCGCAAATATTGAGATATCGAGCTGTTTTTTTTTAATCGATAGAGTATCGTTCAAAGAAGGTTGGTATTGAATTTGGCGATGATTGGTAAAGAGGTTCTTTAAAAAAAAAATTTTTTTGAATTTTTTTAGAAATGTTCGTGTTTGCTATAACTTTTGTAAATTTTGAGATAACGGAGATCATCGTATTTTCTTGTGATATAATCATTAGATTATATCAAGGTTGGGTAGTGTCTAGTTAAAAAGATAAAAGTTAAGTTAAAAAGTTAAAAAGTTAAATATTTTTAACTTAACTTAGTTACATTTTAGACTTTTAACTTTTAACTTAATTTAGTTACATTTTATCGGTAACTATTAACTTTTAATTTAACTTTCTTGAAGTAAACCATGCCATAAATAAAGGCGTCGCGAGATGCCTGCCTACAACTCTACATTTATAGTATAGGACCTTGATTCTCGAACTCAACTGTGAATTTGTTTACATACGAAACGGCCCAATACTGCGCCAGTACTGGTTGTTGCAGTTCGGGTACTGGCGTAGTACTGGCAACACTACTGGCGCGGTACTGGCGCCAGTACCGGATGATAACTTGGGCCCAATACTGGCAGACAGTACTGGCCCAGCCGTTGTCTACTGGTACTGCCCCAGTACAGGATTTATGATCGGTTTAGTACTGCGCCAATACTGGTTGCCAGGTGCCAGATTTCTGATACAATGCTACGTGCCAGTATCGAGCCAGTATCGAGCCGACACTGATTTCCGATATTCACCCGACATAAAAAAATTATTTATTTTGAAATTGTATTACTATTTTTTAACTAAATTTGTTTCTTAAGATGCAGTCTATGATTATAAATATTTTCTCGTATTTGAAAAACACACTTACCTTGGTGGAATTCGAACTCGGGACCTCGGGACCTCTGGATCGTGAGCCAACTGCCTTACATGGTAGACTACTTCTTAATTTGATGTAAGTGTTATATACAATCTACATATGTCATAACCAGCGCAAATATATAATTTTTCAAAAATTATCTTAAGAAACAAATTCAGTTTAAAAAGAGTAATAAAATTTTGAATTGGATATATGATATAATATTTCTTAATGTCGGGTGAATGTCAGAAACCAGTGCCGGCTTATTACGAAATTTTGTGTTCGTAAATATATTTATAAAGTTAAAACATCCTTATCAAATCCTTACAAGGGCCTCATTACACAAAAATAAGAAAAACCTTTCTTATGGCATCCTTAATAAATAATGATCGGGACCTCATTCGGTTAGCCCTAATAAATAAGTATTTATGAAGTTGAAATATCCTTATCAAATCTTTACAAGGGTCTTACTAGACAAAAATAAGGAAACCTTTCTTATGGCATCCCTAATAACTAATGATCGGCGCCTTATGTTATGTAAGGCCATCCCTAACAAATTTTTACACGGGTGGCTGATAGAACCTTGGCCGGCAATTGACTGCCGTAGCATCGGCCAAGCGTTGGTCTTCATTGTAATGCCAGATTATTCTATATAGGTAGGCAGTCAGTTATTTGCCAGTGATGGCCCAGTACTGTCTGACAGAATGTTGGGCGACGTACGGCTGCCAACCATCGGCCAAGTGTTGGTCTTTGTTGTAATCCCGGATTATTCTATATAGGTAGGCAGTCAGTTATTTGCCAGTGATGGCCCAGTACTGTCTGACAGAATGTTGGGCGACGTACGGCTGCCAACCATCGGCCAAGTGTTGGTCTTTGTTGTAATGCCGGATTATTCTATATAGGTAGGCAGCCAGTTATTTGCCAGTGATGGCCCAGTACTGTCTGACAGAATGTTGGGCGACGTACGGCTGCCAACCATCGGCCAAGTGTTGGTCTTCGTTGTAATGCCGGATTATTCTATATAAGTAGGCAGCCAGTTATTTGCCAGTGATGGCCCAGCACTGGCTGATAGAACCTTGGCCGACAATTGACTGCCGTAGCATTGGCCAAGCGTTGGTTTCATTGTAACATCTGGCAACTCCTATATGGGGGGCCATATTCCGTGTAGTGTGATTGGTTGTATGCTTCTAGAAGAATTGACCAATCACAAAGCTCAGAATGCCCCATTTCGTATACGCTAGTCGCAGCACTATTACTTATCTCCGTGAACGCACTAAACGCAGTATAGTCGATCTGGCCACTGGCTTCCACCTCTTTACAACAAACGCTATATTTAATAACACGCTGGACCAAAACCGAAACGAAAACGTGATTATAATTGATCATATCATTCAACATATCGACTGATACATTTGCGACGGAAAAAGATTTCCCTCAGGCACTCAAACGTGCTTTTATACAATATAATACCTCGATACCATCTTCAGCTCATGTTGAACGGTTGTTCAGTGCAGGAGGACTCGTTTCCTCCTTTCTTTGACAGTTATTCTTTGACAGATGTACCGCCCCAGTCAAACTCCCCGCCTGGCAGTGTCCTCGAATCGGATCACGCGGGAGTATTAACGGCGATCGGCCGCGAGGCCTCACGCCACTCTGACACGCTTGGCTCTAGAACACCGTGACCGCCGGGGCACGAAGCCTTCGGGGCACGCGCTCCGCCTAACCGAGTAAGTAAGGAAACGATGAAAGCCCGCGATCAACACCCGCGGTCCCAAGCCCGGCCTGAGAAAGGAGGAGGGTTGGAGTGGGCAGTCTTAGTACCCACTCCGTAAAACTAATTATATAATTTTAATATTGTTTAAATATTGTTTAAATATTGTTTAAATATTGTTTGAATATTGTTTAAATATTGTTTAAAAACATACAAACAGCAATATTTTAAAGAATTATAATTTAATTAAGAGTTTGTAGAAATTAAATTTTCAGAAAAATACTGGTTTTTTATAAAACCATAATTAACAAAATCCATTCACCGATTATTGCCAAATTCAACACCAATCTATCTTTAATGATACTCTATCTGTAAAAAAAAAAGTGTGCAAGTAGAAACTTGCACATTGCTTCCTCATAATTTTTAAGTGTGCAAGTGGAAACTGGCACATTGCTTCCTCATAGTTTTTAAATGTGCAAGTGGAAACTTGCACATTGCTTCCTCATAGTTTTTAAGTGTGCAAGTGGAAACTCGCACATTGCTTCCTCATAGTTTTTAAATGTGCAAGTAGGAACTTGTACATTGCTTCCTCATAGTTTTTAAATGTGCAAGTAGGAACTTGTACATTGCTTTCTCATAGTTTTGAAGTGTGCAAGTGGAAACTTGTACATTGCTTTCTCATAGTTTTTAAGTGTGCAAGTAGAAACTTGTTTAAGTGAGCAAGTAGAAACTTGCACATTGGTTCCTTTTAGTTTTTAAGTGTGCAAGTAGAAACCTGTTTTTAAGTGTGCAAGTATTTTTAAGTGTGCAAGTAGAAACTTGCACATTGCTTTTTCATATTTTTAAGTGTGCAAGTAGAAACCTGCACATTGCTTACTTATAGTTTTTAAGTGTGCAAGTAGAAACCTTCGCTCACAAAGCTTCCTCTATGAGGAAACCAAAACAAATAAATACAAATAATTATGCATCGAATAAAATACAAGCTTCCTCATAGAGAAGCTTTGTGAGCGAAGGTTTCTACTTGCACACTTAAAAACTATAAGTAAGCAATGTGCAGGTTTCTACTTGCACACTTAAAAATATGAAAAAGCAATGTGCAAGTTTCTACTTGTTTTTTTTTATTTCACCATCCATACATTTACGTGTTTTTGGATTTAAAATGTTATAGACTTTCACCTCTTAATACATATTATAGGCCAGTCATATTAGACATCGAACCTTCCAATTAATCTTCTAAGGTTGCAACCACCATCAATCGCTTTGATTTGAGGTGCTATAAGTGGGATTTATTTTGCTTTGCATTGTTAATAACTTTTTATTCCCCGTTAATTTTTCAAAGCAAAATTAATCCTATTTATAGTACCTTAAATCAAAGCGATTCTTGGTGGTTGCAATCTGGGAAGATTCATTAGAAGGTTAACCCCCTAAATTTGTCTAATACGACTGACCTATTACACTTGTGTTTATTTCCATACATTCTATACTTTATACCTTTTTTTATTGTTTCAAATATTTACAAATATTTCAGACGACACAACTGGCATTTGTATTATGTGCAAACATGAAAACATCATGTTTGCGACTGATGAAACTAATGGTTTCTAATGACCTGGCGAGGAAGTACAGTTGGTACGGTGCAAAAAAAAAACAAATATTTTCCAAATTAGAAATTTGCAAAATAATTATAAGTAAGTAAAATATTTAAAAACAATTTGTATTTTTTTTATTAATGAATGCTATAATTCCTGTAAAAGTTGAAAGATATGTTCCTAAATATTTTTTAATAATTTATTAATTTATTAATTAATAAAAACATTCATCAATATTGATATATTAAAGTATCTTTTGTGTATATTAGAGATAAAGCATATAATTATTTGTAACTAAATTTAAATTATTAAAAATATAATAATATTATACAAAAATTACATTAGCATAGACATATTTGTTCTACTATTTAGAAATAATAAACAATAAAAATGTGATTTTTTCGGATGTAATACGAAAATCATTTATTGATGTGACAGACGACCAATAATAATTTTTTACTTTACTTATTGTCAAATGTATATTTTTTAAAAATTGAAAAATGAAAAAAAAATTTGGAAAAAGCGAGACTCGAACGCGTAATCTGCAGCGTTCTAACGCGTCACCTTATCCACTGTGCCACACGAACTACTTGTGAAACTCGTTTGCGTGCTCGGTAGGTAAGGTGCACGAAAACTTTCGATGCAAATATCTTGCGAATGCTCGAGTATTGCATCGTGCCACTTTACCAGTAATTAGAGGGGGGTTAACCCTACAACATATTAAAAATTTATTTAAATCGGTGAGGGCACTACCTGGTCCTCCCCTTGTCAGTGGCCAGACTCTTATATAGGGACTCTATCCGGAACATACCTCTGAGCAAACATATATAAGTATATATACATATACATTACTATAAAATTTTCTTTATAAGAAAATTATTAAATATTTTCGGTAATTATGCATTTTAGGGGAGGCACCTCCGATGACCTTGACCTTGACATATGTTGTCAAGGTCACCCTCCTGAGTGACCTTCAGAAAGTTTTAGCCGGCGCTCGTTTTTTATTAAAAAATTATAAACAAAAAAGTTTGAAAAATGTAGCAGTTATTTTGAGTACTAATAGACATAAATGACTGATATTTATGTGGAAATAGTACACTCACCGGCAGGAATGCCTGGACATTTCGATATCTTGAGATATCGAACATTGTCAGTCAGGCGTATCGTGTCTAAATATTCGTGCTCTATGACTGTTGATTATTCAAGAACCAGACTGAGAACCAGCAACGCAGTTACAGAAATTGAGGTTAAAAGGTAAGAGGTTACAAAACCATGTACTTCTTTTTATCACGACATGATATCCAGTGGTCTACAGTTACTCGAATTCTGGCGCATTAAAATAAATAATATAGAGATATTAATATAGAGATTATTTAAATATATTTGAAATATATTTCAAAATACATTCCAGAAACTGTAGACGATTGGATATTAAGTTAATGATTAATTATTCAATATAAGAAACTTGTTGTAATGTTACATCAGCTCATTTATGTGACGAACACTGGCCATGCAGTCTCTACTTTGGCTTCGAAGTTGGCTTTCATGTGCAGCCCAAGAATTTGTGGCTTGTCTTTTTAATGATTAATTAACTAAGAATTTAATTAATTACTAAAAAAAGCAATTAAATGTATAAGTTATATATTTAAATTATATATTTACTAAATAAAATGTATTTATTTAATATAATGTATTTATTTATAACAGTTAAGTAACAATTAAAGAATTAAGTCTTGTATTTATTAACACAATCAATTCACATAAACATTATAAACATTTAAACATAATTGTAGTATATTATTTATTATATGTTATATATTGTAATATATATTTATTTACTGCATTTCTGACTTATGACTTCCTAGTTTAGTTGTTATGGTAACTTATTTTATGGTAACTAACCTTAGAAAGAAGAAGAACATTTTTATAATGGAGAGAATAAGTATTTACGCAAACTTAAGCCAAGCAGATAGAGGACAAATAATTGCACTGTATCAAGTAGGACTTAGCAAGCAAGATATCTCTCAAATTGTCGGCTGCAACCGAAAAACTGTGAGCTTATGGATTAATAAATTTAATGAAGGAGGTTTAGCTGCTCTCGAAGATCACAGGAAGTATAATACAGGTCCAAGAAAAAGTACGCCCGAACAAGACGAGGATATTATTATGGGAGTGATCGCAAATTCTTTTGATTCCGTTGAGGCAATGCCAAATAATGAAAATTTTGATATTTCGGAAAGATCTATGAGACGCCGATTAAATGCGGCAACTATTAGGTCACGACCAGCCGCAAGAAAAATTGAATTGAAACTGGTGCATAGAAATAGAAGAATGGAATTTGCAAGACGATATTTAAATACGCCGCAGGAAGTATGGGATGCAGTAATTTGGATGGATGAGAAAACTTTCTCATCCGCAGAAGACGGAAGATATCAAGTCTAGAGACCTGACGGTCAACGTTTAAATCCTAATTACGTCCTTCCCTTAGCACAGAGTGGAAGAATTGTAATAGGATTCTGGGGATGTATGTCTTCCAGGGGATTATTGCGTCTTCAAGAAATTTCTCCGAGAATGGATGCTGAAGAATACGTTGAGATTTTAGAAAAAGTTTTAAAACCTAGCGCGAGACAAATATTTCCGGAAGAAGAGTTTCCGACCATAAAAATTGTGCAAGATAATAGTGGTGTCCACTCATCAAGACTTGTTCAGGCTTGGTTTGATGTAAATCCAGATTTCGAAAGAATTCCATGGCCAGCAAAATCGCCAGATCTAAATGTTATTGAAAACGTTTGGGCCAAGATGAAGACCTCGTGGATAGCTGGTCAACTACGAACAAAGGAAGCATTAAGGATTCATGTCCATAATGTCTGGAATGAGCTATCATTAGAGCCAAACTTTACACGGAATTTAGTTAATTCTATGCAAAGGCGGCTGCAATTGGTGCTAGAAAGTAACGGATTTTGGATACCTTATTGGTATGTGGAATATCGACAAAAATTTATATAAAAGAAGTGCAAATAGATAATATTTTTTAATTTTGATTTTCTCTTTTTGTTTCAGAAATGCAGTAAATAAATATATATTTATATATGTAACATATAATAAATAATATACTACAATTATGTTTAAATGTTTATGTGAATTGATTGTGTTAATAAATACAAGACTTAATTCTTTAATTGTTACTTAACTGTTATAAATAAATACATTATATTAAATAAATACATTTTATTTAGTAAATATATAATTTAAATATATAACTTATACATTTAATTGCTTTTTTTAGTAATTAATTAAATTCTTAGTTAATTAATCATTAAAAAGACAAGCCACAAATTCTTGGGCTGCACATGAAAGCCAACTTCGAAGCCAAAGTAGAGACTGCATGGCCAGTGTTCGTCACATAAATGAGCTGATGTAACATTACAACAAGTTTCTTATATTGAATAAGTTATCATTAACTTAATATCCAATCGTCTACAGTTTCTAGAATGTATTTTGAAATATATTTAAATAATCTCTATATTAATATCTCTATATTATTTATTTTAATGCGCCAGAATTCGAGTAACTGTAGACCACAGGATATCATGTCGTGATAAAAAGAAATATATGGTTTGTAACCTCTTACCTTTTAACCTCAATTTCTGTAACTGCGTTGCTGGTTCTCAGTCTGGTTCTTGAATAATCAACAGTCATAGAGCACAAATATTTAGACACGATACGCCTGACTGACAATGTTCGATATCTCAAGATATCGAAATGTCCAGGCATTCCTGCCGGTGAGTGTACATGTATAAACAAAGGAAAATTATTTAAAGCAGTGAATTGTTGGTATATTGAAAGAAAAGTTATTTAAAGCAGAGAATAGTTGGTATATTGAAAAGTATATATACAATTGTATATGTTAGAAAGCATGGCATAAATATAAAGTATTCCCTGCTTTAATCAAAAGCATAAACTGTTCTTTGCTTTAATCATTTAATTGAAATAACAGTATGTAAATACATTATTACCTTTTATTATTCTCTTTTTAATCCATATTATTAATTTTTACGTGGTTCGAAATTTAAATCTAACATTTCTTTGAAATAAACGTGGTAACTATAAACACGACTACGTCGATCTTGTCCAAATTCCTACAAATTTATGAAAGACATTTAATAAATATACATATATTTAATATACTATAGTTATCAAAAATTAAAAGACTTACTTCGTAATTTAAATAACGAAACCTATCTTTGACATTGCGCTTTCTTTAGTTTGTGTATGCTTCTTTCAAGGTAAAAGTTAAAATGTCGTGTAGAAAATTGACCTTGACAACATATGTCAAGGTCAATGTCATCGGAGGTGCCTCCCCTAAAATGCATAATTACCATACTTTTCAATATACCAACTATTCTCTGCTTTAAATAACTTTTCTTTCAATATACCAACAATTCACTGCTTTAAATAATTTTCCTTCGTTCATACATGTACTATTTCCACATAAATATCAGTCATTTATGTCTATTAGTACTCAAAATAACTGCTACATTTTTCAAACTTTTTTTATTTATAACTTTTTAATAAAAAACGAGCGCCGGCTAAAACTTTCTGAAGGTCACTCAGGAGGGTGACCTTGACAACATGTCAAGGTCAAGGTCATCGGAGGTGCCTTCCCTAAAATGCATATTTACCAAAATTATAAATATTTTTTTCTAAATGAGTAATTTTTTTAAAAATTGACAATTTATTTTATATTTAGGAAATTAACCTATTTTTACGATTCGCAGGTTATTCTAGCTTTCCTATTCTCTATGTGAATCGCTAAGAAAATTAACTCATTTATTTATTTTAACATTTTAATGCTTTTCAACGTCTACCACAATGCGAACATTTATGACAAAATTCTCTTTGTTTTTATTATTAATTTGAATGTTTCTTCCACGTCTTCTCCCTCGTGACTTCGTTTGCGTCGCTGTACTTTGAAGTGTCACCACTGGTCCTTTAAGATCCTCGGTCTGAGTGGCTCTGTCGATGGATTTCTTAAAGTTTCTTTGCGGAGAGATTGGAAGAGGAGAGAGCAGGCGAGGAACCTGAAACTCTTCCACGAGCTTTTCCGTCTCGGACTTGGACGATGAGGTTTCTGGTGATGAAGGCGGAAGACGTGGAACCTTGTACTTCTTTGTAAGCGCCCTTGCCTCTGATTTTGGAGTTGAGGACGCTGGAAAGAAGGGTTTATTAATTTTGGGAGAGACCAATTGAATTGGCCTGCTGGCGCCAAGAATTGGCGAATGTTTGATTGGGCGACTTGCGCCGTTTAGCGACTCAGCGCTTAAGGTCTCGTTACCTTTTGACGTCGGTGTCTGGGCACCGGAGGTTAAAGAACAATCAAGAGCTGGAAGCGATCTCGCCTTGGAGCTACGTGAGCTGTCCTCTCGGTGGCTTGCACCAGAGGGTGGATCGATCACGATGATCTTCCTCGGAGGATTCGGGAAGAGATCCTGAACTGATCGCTTGATACCTGAAGGCGACTGAGCGCCGTTGGTGAGGCTGTCGACCTTTCGTCTTGCAGCGTAATGCTGCAAGGATAGCGGCTGAGTTCTTCGGCGGACCGTTGAACGCGCTATTACCTCTTCTCCGGCGAGCCGGGAAGGGTCCTGGGTGTTCTTTGAGAGTGGCGTGGTGAGGCTAGCTCAACCGTTCTGGCCGACTGCTCGAAATACTCCGAATTCTCTCTGCGTCGTGCTCTCCTTTCCTCTTATACCCGAAGAATTCGGCGGCGAGAATCAACAACGAGTGTTGCTAGGTAACTTGCGTTCTGTGAAACTCGCAATCTGTCACCCGGGAAGCAATCTGAAATTCTTGCTTTTCGATGACTTGAATCTCTCCGTATTTGACAACTTGAATGTGCCCCGCGTTCATCGTAAATAATAACCTGCTTGCTGTCATAAAATCCACGTGTCGTCAGAGCGGAGGTACGAAGGTTACCCTGAAGGCTTGGTGGCTGACGGAGGTTGCCACATATATATTGGCCAATTTTTAAATTATGAGCAATATATTTCTGATTATTTATTAATTTTTCAGACAGAGTATTATATTTTCAATCAATTAATAATTATTTTAAATTTAGAGCTTAGTATTTTATTAATTACCAATTTTTTGTTAATTAAAATTAAAAACATTCAAATTTTTTATTTTTGATTAATTAAAAATAACCGCCGATATTATTAGAGGAAAGTCCCCTATTATGAGATAGGGATCCTAATATGAGATGGCGGGGTTTTTTCATGGTGGGATCAACAGATGGGGCCTATATAGAGCCTTTTAGCTTAACATATCTCATATTAGGATCCTGTCTCATAATAGGGGACTTTCCTCTACTAAAAACAGAATGTTTGCCGATCACTGTTCGTGACTAACGATTACTCTATATTTCTCGTTGTTGCCTTTCAGGTCCACAAGGACCAATTCTTCCAAAGGTGCCGCCATAGCCGCCATGTTCTTACTGCGAATGCCTCACTTCGCGAGCCGCAGTAATGAAAGTAGGAAGTGACGACAAAATCTATGACGTTACATGAACACGAAAACGCTTTGACAGCTTACTGCCGCGTATATTGGAACGGATTTACAGTGCTGCCAGTACTGCGAGTAAATAGCGAAACGCAGCCGTAGAGAAAACTTTCGCACGGCAACGTATACAGATCCTGCTGTTGTATGGGTATTCGTATCTCGTCGCTATAGTCAAACGTTGTGTTGGCGTACGGGTTGTACGTGTGAGTCTCGATCTTGACGATGCGATCGTCAAAGACCGGCTCGCCTCCGATGTTGAGAATTTCAGTCATCGTTCAGATGTATCGCACCGCGAATCCTAGAGATTGTAAAAACTTAACGTTCGACGCGTTGAGCTTCTTTCTCGTCTCTTGTTTAACGCCGCCGAATGTCGACTTGATGATATCGTCGATCGGCGCAGCTGTAAAGATATTACTGTTATCTGTCGCGTGCTCCGAATCGTTCAACACTAGCATCTCATATGTCGCGCGTACACTCACGCACACGGCTGCCACGTTATCGCTCTCGCCGTCGTACGTGCAATCTGACGGTGATCTCTTCTCCGCGAAAATCGAGCAATCGTCCGTCTTGATCAGCGACGCGTATCGTTAGATTCGTAACGCTCCGCGCGATGATCGGCAGGTAAATGATCTGCGCTGGCGTTTCCGATATCTTATATCCCGGTGGTACGCTTGATGAAAACTCGTGTATCGTATGAACGCGTTTGCCGTTGTTGTACGCACCCGCGGTCACGTTACACTCCACGCGGATAATGTTTACGTTGATAATATTAATCGGTGCGTCCGATTCGTGCCACTGTCCCGGCTGCAATATACGCGTCGACGAGAATCCCAGCAGCGATCCGAAGTTATCGGTTTGTTAAAGTTCACTCTGAAAGCGCACTTGATCTCGCTCTTCATCGTATTGTAATTTGCGTGGAGCACTATCGGGTATTCCGCGGCCTCGTCTTCGTAGCCGTTCGAGCGAACGGTCTCCGCTCGCGCGATATTCGCGACCGACGTACGATCGTCGAGATCACTGGAACGAACTACGCGTCGCGGACGTTTCTGTGAAATTTCACGTTTCAAAAACTCGTGTATGGCCCGTATCTCGTACGATCCCTCGGGAATCGTAATTTCCGTGTCATTCTCGTCAAAATAAAATTTATTATTCGAGGAATTCACGTTCGGAATCGTGTGATAAGGCTCGTAGTCACCGTCGCTCAGATCCACGGCGGGAAAATAGTGCTCCGCGAGGATGCTGCTCTTCCCGGTCAGCGTGAACGTTATAGACATGTCGACGGAAGCTGTTCGACGAACACTGAGTCTCCACACGGCGCGTCGTCAGGTTTTAAATTAGCGTCGATCGTCATCGATCGTACGGAGAAATTGCAAGCACAATTGTCCACAGATGCTCTGATCGTATCGCTGATAAGACGTGCTATTGTACTCAATCTTCGTCACGCTCGGTCCGAAATATTGCACCAGTTCTTTCGGTGGTCGAAGATTGCCGAAACTGTCGAAATATACGACTCGATCTCACATTCTCGATCGGAAATATCAAAATTCGGAAAGGGCCCTATTGTAAAGAATTACCATACACTAAATATAATAGACCAGTGCCATTAATATTTTTTGACGACAAAATTAGTAACAGGACGACTCTGGGTGGAAATGGTAGATAATTTTGCACTGAATGCGGGGGGAAAAAATGCAATTCGATCAGATGTATTTTAGGGTGTTCTGGGGTGACTTTTAGGGGTGGCAAGCGGTTTTTTGTGATTTCCGTCAAAAGTTGACCGCGGATAAAAAAGTGTTCTGATAAAAAGTTGTAGATATTAAAAAGATCTAAAACTTTTGTATATATCATTTTTCACATAACCTCAACATTTTCTAGAAAAATGTAAAAAACTGTGTTTTTCGTTTTTATTTATTTTCTCGAACAAAAACAATTTTTTTTTAACCAAATTTGGTGGAAACTTACCTTTTTATGTCCCAAATAAGCTGTAATTTTTTGAAAAAAAAAATAATTATTTTTCGAGCTTTTATTGACGTAAAACCGAAATATTACCCCTAACTTCAATCGAAAAATCTCGTGTTAAAATTTTAGATTTTCGATTTTTTCAGGGGTGGATTTTATTCGTTGAAATGTCTATTTTCAGATGGTGAACAAAAAAATTGACCTCACTTTGAAAAAAATTGCCAGAAATTGCGAAAAACTGAAAAACCGTTTTTTATTGCATTCTTTGCGTTTTTTTGCATTCTTTGAAATGCACCAGAAATACGTCACCGATTTTAGTTAATTACTAAAATGCTGCTGCTGCTCACTGCTCATGAAAACTCACCTTAAGGCCGCGGTCCCATGAACCGGACGAACGTCTCCGGAGAAGTTTTGCCCGAAAGTCGGATGACGTCACGACCAATCAGCATCAATCCGGAGACGTTCGTCCGGATCGAAATCCGGTTCATGGGACCGCAGCAGCCTAACAACCACGCTATTATGATTCCGACGGAATTAACTTACTATAAATTACATATATACATTTTACTGCATCTGAATAAAAATTAAGTTTGTTTAAAACAATGAAATTTACTTTAATTCAATGGATTTAAAAATTATTTTGGCATTTTTTATGCATCCCATTCTTCAACAATTTGCAATTACTTCATTTATACATTAAATTATACCATTTTTATACATTTCAACTAAAAATTTTAATAAATAATAGCATATTTCAAGCAATACATGAAAATATTGTTTTTTGAAAAAACGGTTTTTCAGTTTTTCGCAATTTCTGGCAATTTTTTTCAAAGTGAGGTCAATTTTTTTGTTCACCATCTGAAAATAGACATTTCAACGAATAAAATCCACCCCTGAAAAAATCGAAAATCTAAAATTTTAACACGAGATTTTTCGATTGAAGTTAGGGGTAATATTTCGGTTTTACGTCAATAAAAGCTCGAAAAATAATTTTTTTTTTTTCAAAAAATTACAGCTTATTTGGGACATAAAAAGGTAAGTTTCCACCAAATTTGGTTAAAAAAAAATTGTTTTTGTTCGAGAAAATAAATAAAAACGAAAAACACAGTTTTTTACATTTTTCTAGAAAATGTTGAGGTTATGTGAAAAATGATATATACAAAAGTTTTAGATCTTTTTAATATCTACAACTTTTTATCAGAACACTTTTTTATCCGCGGTCAACTTTTGACGGAAATCACAAAAAACCGCTTGCCACCCCTAAAAGTCACCCCAGAACACCCTAAAATACATCTGATCGAATTGCATTTTTTCCCCCCGCATTCAGTGCAAAATTATCTACCATTTCCACCCAGAGTCGTCCTGTTACTAATTTTTTCCGTTTTTGATCTCTTTAACGCCTAATGGCACTGGTCTATAAGTACTTTCTAAGATGTTATGTTTATAAAATATTTTACCAAAGCTACATTTTTAAACTTAAGGAGAAAAAAACCATGTACAAGAGTAAAGTAAATAAAAAGCTAGATTATGTTAACAATAAGAACTTAATTTAGTAAAAAAAATCTTGATTTTATTTGTTAACAGTCACACAGTCCGAATTAAGCCACACCTAGGATTGACTAGTAAAAGTCCGAAGTGATTTTTCTTAGTTTCTAACTTTGACCAGCTGTATTAGTTATTCCTAGGATTGACTAGTAAAAGTCCGAAGTAATTTTTCTTAGTTTCTAACTTTGACCAGCTGTATTAGTTATTCTTAGGATTGACTAGTCAAAAGCCGAAACGCAAAACTTATTTCGGGCTTTGACCAAGACGCTTGGTCGTTCCCCAGAATTGACCAGTCAATCCTAGGAATGCCCGCGTTTCGGGCTTTGACCATAACATATACATATAATACGAAATCATAAGTTAATATTATTGATATTTATATATACATATAATACAAAATCATAAGTTATTATTATTAATATTTATTTTTTGTTATATTTTTGCTACAATGGAACATTCAGGTACATGGCAAAATTCAGCTATTAAGCTTCTTTTCTGTCTATACAAGGATCATCTTACTTTATTCAAGAATGACAAAATAAGAAATAAAATTGTATGGAGAAAAATTGGCGATGGCTTAAAAGAAAAAGGTTACTTGTATACTGTGGCAACCTCCGTAAGCCACCAGCCTCCAGGGTAACCTCTGTACCTCCGCTCCGACGACACGTGGTTTCCGCGACAGCAAGCAGGTTATTATTTACGATGCGCGCGGGGCAAATTCAAGTCGTCAAAAGTAGAAAGATTCAAGTCATTGGTAAGCGAGAATTTCAGATCGCTTCCTGGATGACAGATTGCAAGTTTCACGAAACGCAAGTATCCTAGCAATCCCGTTGTTGATACTTGCCGCCGATTTTCTCGGGTATAAAAGAGGAGCCCGTCGCAGGAAAGATTTGGTAGATTGTGAGCAGTCGGCCGAAGCATTTGAGCTAGCCTCACCACGCCACGCTCCAATAACACCCAGCACCCTTCCCGGCTCGCCGAGGAAGCGGTGATTAAGCAGTCGACGGAACAACGCAGAACACAACCTCTCCCTTTACAGCATTATACTGTAAAGAGGAAAAAGGTGGTATTGAGCGACAGCCCTGCGAACGACGCCCAGTCGACTCCCGGTGCAAGACACACGGCTCCTGACCTCTTCCTGAATCCGCCAAAAAAGGTGATTCCGAAAAGCGGTTCTCAACCGCCACCCAGCGCAAGGCGTGCGGTGCCAGACCCTCGGAGGAAGGTGATTATAAAACCACCCTCCGATGCTAGCCACCAAGAGATCGACGCTCAACGCTCGACGGCGAGATCTTTACCTTCCCTCGAGAGTCCTCATACCTCCGGTGCCAGGACACCGTCACCAAGAGGTAACGTAACCATAAGCGCAAGGTCGCTATCTGGCGCAGGACGACCTTTCGGCCACTCGCCGATTCTTAGCGCCAGCCGACCAACACTCTTGGTTTCACCAAAATCAAAATCTCCTTTCCTTCCAGTAACCTCAACGCCGAAGCCAGAGTTGAAGTTACTCTTGAAAAAGTTTCAAGTACCACGCCTCATCTCTCCTCTACCTCCCTTTCCTCGAAACCACGACACTAAAGCTACACAGACCTCGGAATCACAACGCCCAGAGGTGATACATCGAAGTATAGCTACGCAGACCTCGGAATCACAACGCCCAGAAGTGATACATCGAAGTATAGCTACGCAGACGAAGTCACGAGGAAGAGAACGAAGGAGAAATAATAGAGGAAACTATAATTATAACCAAAGAAAATATAATAAAGAGAATGTATGTTCAAGTTGCCATAAATGTCTAAACTGTGCAAAGTGTTAAAAAATGTTCAAATAAAAGGTTAAAATGTAAAACAGAGTCGATTTATCTTAGCGAGCTTCGTATATATAGGAAAAAGTAAACTGCGAGCGATAACAAGCGACATAATAGATAATTTCCTAAATTGGTGACCCCGACGTGATCGCTGAGATTGCAAAATGGAGGGCGATGGAAGAGTTCAGGTAAATGGAGAAAACCAGGTTGTAAGAGTTTCAATAAGAATACCGCCATTCTGGAACGATGAGCCCGAGTTGTGGTTCGCACAGCTAGAAGGCCAATTCGTCCTGAGCGGAATTACAGCAAATACGACGAAATACTCTTGTGCCATTGCCCAGCTAGATTCCAGACAGATCAAGGAGATCAAAGACGTAATTACACAGCCCCCGAAGGCTGACAAATACGAGACGGTGAAAAAAGCGCTCATACAGAAACTTACGGTTTCTCAAGAGCAACGAACCCGACAACTCCTAGAGTTTGAAGAGATTGGAGACAGAAAGCCGTCACAATTTCTTCGACACTTGCGCACTCTGGCCGGAAGCAATGTACCAGACTCTCTCCTTCGAACGCTCTGGCTCGGGAGACTCCCAACACAAATGCAGATGGTTCTTGCAACCAGAATCGATGATCCGTTAAATGACGTGACACAGCAAGCAGATCGCATCCACGAAATGTCAAATAAAGCTGTGATAGCTGCCACGATTGTTGAGGGTCAGAGAAAAACGCTCGAAGAGCAGATCCAGACTTTGACCAAACAAGTCGAATCACTCACAACACGTCTCTCAAGAGACAAATCAAAAAGAAGTTCGAAGGAAAGAGAGACCGAAGCCGAAGCAGAAGCCAATCAAAAGGGAGAAATTACAATGACAAGAACTGCTTCTACCACAATAGATTTGGCGAAAAAGCCAAGAAGTGCACACAGCCGTGTGCATTCAAAACGGAAAAAGATCAGGGCAGTCACTGATGGCGGCCAGTGAACCCGCCCCAAGGCCCCGCCGCCTCTTCGTAACTTGCCAGTTAACTAAGAGACGATTTCTTATTGATACTGGATCAGACGTCAGTGTCTTTCCGAGATCAATGACAGCAGGGTTTAAAAAACCTACAAATTACGAATTATTTGCAGCAAACGATACAACAATTACGACATACGGATGGGTCACTCTTTAGCCAGAATTCGGCTTGCGATGTGCATTTCCTTGGCGATTTGTAGTAGCAAACGTCACACAGCCAATTATAGGAGCAGACTTTTTAGCTTACTACCATCTGCTACCAGACTTACAAAATGGAGTTCTTCTTGATGGAACGACTCAAATCCATGCTAAGGGATTAGCAAGATCCGAGGCAATAGGGGCAGTAAAAGTCCTTTCCGTCGAAAATAAATATCATCGAATTCTGGCTGAATTTCCGGGCATTACCAGGGCAACTCCTGGAGCACGAAAAGCAAAGCATTCAACAGAACATTTTATTAATCCTTGAACATTTGGAGAGAATGGCTCAAAACATGTTATTGTTATCTGGTATCATTAGATAACAAATATAACAATGAAGGAAGCAATAATTATGTATCGAAAAAGATAAAAATAGTTCAAATGACAGATAATATTCAAATATCCGTTACGGTGAGTTGATATGAATTGATATTGTATATATGTAATTTTGTATGCGTGATCTTTTTTATATTTACTACTCTTATTACTGCTATTGTAATGTAGTTATTTTGCATAATAATTTCACAGTTTTTGCATTTTTAATAACTTTTTAGATATTTATTTCAATCTTTTATAACTATAAAATATTTCTGATTTATTACAAGTAGTAAGAAATATAACAAACAATTGCAACAAATATATTATTACATTTTTCTTCCTTTTGTTCATCTTTTTGCTCTTTATGACTAATTTTTTTATCGCACTCGTGCATTCATTAAAGTTACGTCTGCAGCTATTTCTGTCTCCACTAACAAAATTAATAATAATTGCTTAATTATTATATTTGCAATATGCATGTTGCATATTGCAAATGTTAGAAAATCTAAGGTTGAGAGAAACGAACTAAATGAGAGCCAAACGCTGTTGATAGTGCATAGAGATGTCTTGAACATCTCTGTGCACCATCAACAGCGCTTGACTCTCATTTAGCCCATTTCTCTCAACCTTAGATTTCCACTAGAGCTTAATACACGTATTGCAATGTATTTATATTTATGAAAAAATATTATTATTATTTATAACATTTCAACCTGATGCTTCGTATGCTTTTTATTCTTTTTAATTTGCACAATAATTTGCATGAAATTAATACTTTTTGCCACTAGATTAGCTAAAATACTTTGTTTTTTACAGTATGCATATTTCATTTAATTTTGTATAATATAATACAAGATGCATGTGTTGTATATTAGTATAACTTTGCGCAGATTGCATGTTTTTGAATATTTTGTTAGTGCGCAAATATTTTTATTTAAATATTTATTTCAATATTTTTAAATACTTTTTAGGGACATCGATATGAAGCTAAACAGAAGGCATTGGCCTTAACATTATATAAAACGATGGGGAAGCATGCGTATAATTGTTTGCGTAATGTTTTTAGACATATCCCATCTATACAAACTTTACAGTTAGTGCTCCAGAAAATACCTCTTTCCACTGGATTAAATCCTTTAATCCTTTAACATTTGGAGAGAATGGCTCAAAAAATGTCAAGAAAGGACACAGTATGTATCTTAATATGGGATGAGGTTTCTATACAACCTAACGTCATGTATGATACTCGAAGAGATGTTATATACGGCTTTGAAGATTGGGGCAACTACCGTACAAGTAAAGTTGCGGACCATGCGTTAGTCTTTATGTTACGTGGGTTAAATACGGGCTGGAAAATGCCCGTATCATATAATTTTTGCTCAAAAACAACAAATACACCACAGTTAATCCGTTGTATTAAAGAGCATATAAATAAAATCAGTAAAGCAGGCTTTCACATCATTGCTACTGTCTGTGATCAAGGGTCAACGAACATTGCAGCTATTAATCAGTTATTATTACGAACAGATATGAGACGGAATTTTGAAAAAAGAAAACAAGGTAAATTGTTATTTATTATATTGTTACACGTGTTGTAAAAAAAAATAATAAAATTACTTATTGTTTATAGGACAAACATTTGAAGTCGGCGAAGTAGAAGTTGTTCCTTTATTTGATCCTCCGCATCTTCTTAAAGGTATTAGGAACAACTTATTAACGAAAGATCTCGCAATAACTTGTGAGGGTAATATTCCTAAACGAATAGCATCATGGGATGTGATAAAAACAGCGTGGTTAATGGACCGAGCAATAAACATAATTCGCCCACAATTAAAAAAAATAACAAAGGAGCACGTAATAGAAAATAAAATAAAAAAATGCGTGTAAAATACGCATCGCAAGTACTGAGTGGAACAGTTGCAAGTTGTATTGAGATGCTGACAAGAGCACAATGTAAGTATTTTATACATATATATAATAAAGAGAAAAAATAAAGAGAAAAACGTATTTCTTTTAAAAATAAATGTTTATAATAAATTATTTTTACTTTTGCAGGTACTACACAAATTAAGGACCAAACGCTTAAAATTGACTTCGAAGAAGGAATTGCAACTGCGGAAGTCGTGAATTTCTTCAATGACTTGTTTGACTCATTGTCAGTTAATAGTGTTAATACAGTAGATAATAATTTACAATCTCCTGTAACGGAAGAGAGTGTCCATCATTAATTCTGGACGAATGCTAAAAATGTACTTCGAAACATGACATTTATAGATAAGTGTGTGAGCGCGCGCGATGGTCGGTCAGGAAAAAGAAGGATCGGTTTAGTATCTCGACTGAGTTTCTGATTTTAATAACAATAGAGTTTATTATCACAAACAGTCTACAAGAAAGTTCCAGAATGATCACAGTTTCCGTTTCAGATTCACTACGACTTGCTTCACGAGAGACGACGTTATCTATTGCGAGCGAGAGCGAACAATCTGTTCTCATTACCACGCGACGTTAATTTATAAGTTCGGTTCAGGGGTGACGTCTCATCCATCAATCCAATAGAATAGCTTCCTTTAAATAATCGCGTTGCATTGGGCGCCTCGAGGGCCGAAGCCCTTTACGTCACGTCTCCATGCCGATTCCTGCAGCGTGGTTGGTGGATGAGGCGTCACGTGATGGGAGCGCACACGCTCGGAGCGCTCCGCGATACGGTGGCTGTCCTGATTGCCGTTGGTTGTTGTCAATTTCACCGCGTGACTTTTCGACTTTACGGGCGACAGACCAACGACAAGCAGGAGGAATAACAAGCAGGACTAATACCGTCACGATAATAATACAGTTTTTTTTTCTCTGAAGATCGAAAACATGTCTCGAGAAGAGAAACCGTCGAAGTCCCGATATTTCATTGCCCCGATTTTAACTCTACTTTCGGACATCCCGCCCGCCTCGGCAAGTAGTGACGATTGGCTCCGCGTGATGGCCTAGATGTCTTGCTAGGGTGACTTGCGGTCGATGCGCATCGATCGATGCCGCGGTCGAAGTGCGTGGTGGAATGCGCGGCCGGGTATGCGCAGTAGTCAGTCGTGGCCGGGTGTTGATCTATGCAGGATCAGCGCTAGATTATAGTAGAACAGATGACAAGTTTCGTTCTGTGAACAGAATACGTGATTAGCATTGTGTTGTTGTGAGCATTCGTGGTGCTCACTCGTGAGTGATCGGTTGATTCTCAGCGGTTGATACGGAAAGTAGCACCACTTTCGTGAGAGGCCGCGTAAGCTCGGTCTTCGCAGTCCGGACGGTGATCACGCGGACGATGCCGTCGTCGCCAGGGTGCAACAAGGTGATGCGCGCCAAGGGCCATCTCGTTGGTGGTGCAGTCTCGCTTGTGATGAGGCACAGAGACCCGATTTCCGGTGTAGGGCTCGTCTTCCACCATTTTGGCCGCGATGCAAGGCTCTGGAGATATTCGCGAGCCCACCGCTGCCAAAAGTGGCCTCGCATGAGCTGCACGTGTCGCCACCGATCGAGCCGATTGACAGCCGTGTCGTCGAGGGCCGGTTCCGGAATGGCAATGAGCGGGCTCCCGATGAGAAAGTGGCCCGGAGTCAGTGCCGTGAAGTCGTCTGGATCGTCGGACATTGCTTGTAGTGGGCGTGAATTGAGGCAGGCCTCCACCTGCGCGAGGAAGGTGGACATTTCCTCGAATGTCAGTGTTGCATCGCCAATTACTCGCCGAAGGTGGTGTTTCGCCGACTTCACGGCGGCTTCCCATAGCCCTCCAAAGTGAGGGGCGGAGGGAGGATTGAAGTGCCAGCGTGTCCCCTGTCCTAAAGTGTTGTGCGCGATGCGACGGCCGTCGGAGGTGGAGGCCCGGAAGAGTTCCTGGAGTTGTCGGTCGGCTCCCACAAAATTGGTGCCGCAATCACTGTATACGTCGCTGCACACGCCGCGGCGTGAGGTGAATCGGCGAAATGCGGCAAGGAAAGCGTCTGCGGAATAATCCGACGCGACTTTTAGGTGCACGGCTCGGGTGCTCATGCAGACCAAGACGGCGATGAACGCCTTATGCGCCTTGTGTCCTCGGCCCCTTGTGGTGCGCAGCAGGATTGGTCCAGCATAATCCAGCCTAGTTCGGAGAAAAGGCCGCGACGGTGTAACTCGGGCCCAGGGTAGATTGCCCATTGGCGGCTGTGGAGTTGCCGCCCGCCACCGAGCACATGTGACACATCGATGCAGCAGTTGTTTCACTACGGCTCGTCCTTGAGGTATCCAGTACTGCTGACGGACGGTGCCCAGAGTGAGTTGCACCCCACCGTGCAGTGTTCGTCGATGACAGGAGTCCACAATGAGTCGAGTGAGCCACGACGTCGCACAGTGGGCCAGGAAACTGAAAAAGTGGCCAAAATACTAGAAATGTTCCAATTATTATAAAATATGATAGTTCAAGGTTTTTGAGGTTGCTGAATTCGAATCCGTACTCAAAATTCAGAAATTCAAAATGGCGGATCCAATATGGCGGACGAAATTGCTAAAAATGCTCCGATTGTGTAGCAAGTTGATACTAAAAGGTTTTCGAGGTTGCTGAATTCGAATCCGTACTCAAAATTCAGAAATTCAAAATGGCGGATCCAATATGGCGGACGAAATTGCTAAAAATGCTCCGATTGTGTAGCAAGTTGATACTAAAAGGTTTTCGAGGTTGCTGAATTCGAATCCGTACTCAAAATTCAGAAATTCAAAATGGCGGATCCAATATGGCGGACGAAATTGCTAAAAATGCTCCGATTGTGTAGCAAGTTGATACTAAAAGGTTTTCGAGGTTGCTGAATTCGAATCCGTACTCAAAATTCAGAAATTCAAAATGGCGGATTCAATATGGCGGACGAAATTGCTAAAAATGCTCCGATTGTGTAGCAAGTTGATACTAAAAGGTTTTTGAGGTTGCTGAATTCGAATCCGTACTCAAAATTCAGAAATTCAAAATGGCGGATCCAATATGGTACCTACACAATAAAAAGATATGATTATGTAATTAAAACGCCTGCAGTTTGCCTACAAAATCTGTAGTTTCCGGGGCCTACCACGAGGAGGTTACAGTGCGATTTCAGACCCCTTAATTACCGTATCGGTAATTCGGGGTGCTTTATTAAAATGAGTCCCCTCGCCTCTCATTGTATTCGAGGTGCTTTGTTAAAGTGAGTCCTCTCGTCTCTCACTGTATTCGGGGTGCTTTCTGAGTGAGTCCCCTCGCCTCTCACGTTATTTAAAAACACCTTCAGAAATCAATGCACAGTGGGCCAGGAGATTCAGTTCCGTGCGTGGCCAAAAGTAACAAACCCACTTAAAATGTACAAAATTATAATTATAACTGTATATATAGTTTTTTGGATTGCTGATTCCAATTCTGAAGTCAAAATTTCAAAATGGCGAACCTAATATGGCTGAGGATTTTTTTTTTAAATTATTGGATATATTCTAAACGTGGCATATAGGGGTTTTCGAGGATGCGGATGCTAAAAACGAATATGTATTAAATATTCTAAAATGGCTAATCCAGTATGGCGAACGATTATTTCGACTTTGCTGGATTAAAAATTTTTTAATTCAACATGAAACATTTAGTATTTTTAGTATTATTAATATTATTATTACTATTATTATTAATAATTTTTTGGGGTTTTTTGTTTTTTGTTTTTTTTTGTTTTTTGTATTTTGTTTGTTTTTTTCTTACTATATCTTAATCATAAGTTGACTTAAAAATAAATTAATATGAAAATAGTTTATCGTGAATATTCAAACTAGTAATTATAAAAGGTTTCTTCATCAGATAACTCTATGCTATCAAGTAGTTGATTAAACGTATCAAATCCAGTATTTTCTTCAGCGACCTCTTCTGTTGTACTACCATCATTATCACTATCCTGTTCTTCTTCATCTGCATCGATCAAAAGTAATTGCGTCACTTCTGTTGACAACGGTAATCGTTTTCTTTTACTCATTCGAGATGTCATACTCATGCTAGATACTATTGGATCGGAGGTGTCCATTACTCGATAAAATAAATCTTCTAAGTTTGTTTTCCTGCTGAAATGTCTACTGTGACTAAGTCTGAAATGTCTGTAATCCTTATTACGAGATTCGGACGCCTCTTCTCCAAACATTCCTACTGGTAAGCCAGAGTGCCTTATTATATCTCCAGAATGAATCAATATTTTATGAATTGTCGATGGCATGGGAAACCATGGATAAAGTGAGACATATAACTGTGCAGTATTTGTACAGAATTCTTCGAATTTTTTTACATCAATTGGTAGTTGGCATGAAAGAGTAATTAAAATAATCTTGAAATTATGTACCAAGCGGTGATCAATTTGTAAGCAATCAGCGAAAATATCTGCATTTTTAAATGCTCTGCGTGCTGTATTGCCGTCGTTAGTATTACCACTGCTACCAGTTTTTGGCTTATCAACTATCAGGCCTAATTTATCACGCAGAGATTTTTGTACTTGAACTTTTTGTTCTGCCAACAGTTTTTTTTCTTCAGGAGTTCTTACCTGCCATTTTTTTATATTAATTCGATACGCTATATGCAAACAGCACTCAAAATACCTAATCCAGGCATGTAATGGGCTAACTCCATACTGAAGTGAATTAGGATCAGGAAGAAACTTGTTTGTTTGTCCAGAGATGTTCTGAAAATCATTGAAATTCTTTGGAGTTGATTTACAAATAGGGCAACTTTGTGAGGACTTGGTATTTGTTAAAATATTAAGTACTTTCCCATCAATCAAAGTTAAATGCAGAGAAAAATGAATTACCACCTTCTGACCCGCACTTAATACCATCTCAAAAATTTTTAGTTCATCGATTTGCTTTTGAATTTCAGCTTTCTGAGATAGAATAACTTCCGCTGATTCTTTAATAAAATGTAATTTAACTGGACGACAAAATCTTGGAGATTGTGAGGAATGATTGTACCAAATTATCTTTCCATTTTCCGTTGTTAATTGCAAGGGTATAAGTGTTGTAGCAAAAATATTTTCATCGCTGAAATCATTGCCATCTGAACTGTTTTTAAAACGCTGTTTATACCTTGAGTGCCCACTGCTACCATCAAACCCCCAGGAACATGTTAAAACTAATTCTACTTCCGTTAATTTACACGTATCCATGATTCGAAATAAGATTTCTTCTTGCATTTCAACTATTCGCTTGCCTGTATGATTTAATAATGACTGAAGAGAAACCTGTGCTATGTGTTCATTGATAACGATTGTATCCTTTGATGGCCTTAAAAGGCTCTTAGTTTCTGTTATCTTATTATAAGCAGGCCAAATATTAGCTCCAGACATTTGACACTCTCGACGAATAGCGTTATATACTTCTTTTGATAAAGACTGGTCTAATAAGAAAGCTAAAGCCTCTAACGGAGTTTTCATAATGATTGGAGTCTCTTTAGTATGCATTAATTTTCTTATTTTAGTAGCTCGAGAAGGACTCTTCGTAAGATCATCGAGTACTGTCCTAAGGTCATTCTTTTTAGACACAGTAGCTGCATGACGTGCTGCTAAAATAAGTCTTTGGGGATCATGAGCATTACTAGAACTAATCGCAGAAATTTCTCGTCTTTTCGATCGATTAGATTTATCTGTATAATCAAGAGGTCTTCTACCAGTACTTATTTTTTTAGGGATAAAGTCAGGTACAACGAATTCTGAATCAAGCCAGTCTTTATTCTTTAAAAGAAATCTGTCAGTTTTTCTACATGCGGCATTAAATCTGATATTGCGCTTTGCTTTGAGTGTAGATAATGCAAGCTTGAGGCGATCCAGATTTTGACCATCTAAATTATTAACATTTTTACCAAGTTTAGATAATATGTACGTGAGGACTAAATCTATGTCTGATGATTTTGAAAGCTGCTCAAGAATTTCTCGTTTACTGAAATTCATTTTCTTACAATCAGTAGTTACGGCTTATAACACTGCAGCACTGATCTGCATAAAAGTCTAAGAACTCGGCTGGGGGTCCCCCTTGTTATAGGGACCGTGGATGATTTTCACATGCGAGAAAGATTCGCCGCCTAGCGGCGGCGCCTCGCACTACGCTTGCCGCATATACTAGAGAGCCTCGTAGGGAGAGAGTGGCGAACTCGTCACGTGACCCCCTTTCCTCTGATTGGTCGCGGGCGTTAAAGCTCCTTGTGATTAGAGAGCCTCGTAGGGAGAGAGTGGCGAACTCGTCACGTGACCCCCTTTCCTCTGATTGGTCGCGGGCGTTAAACAATCAGAGGAAAGGGGGTCACGTGACGAGTTCGCCACTCTCTCCCTACGAGGCTCTCTAGCATATACATGTAACACAATACACAAAGGAAATGATGAAACATAAATTAGTTAGTTGTAAGTGTTTTATTGAAATCCTCTCCCTGCAAGACTCACGTAAAAGAGAATATGAGCTTAAGATATCTTGAGATGTGACATCGCACCACGAATGAATTCAAAATCGACAACTTTAAAACACTATTCTTATTAATTTAGAAACAAATTTGAAAAAATCTCGAAGACAGTTCTTAGAATCTTTTAGCTTACCATGTATTTCAGTCAGTGCGACTTACAGTATCAAATATAATTTTTCTCAGTCATTGTAATTAAAAGGCGCAAAAAGGCGCATATTCAAGTTATAGTATACATCCTTACGAGTAATTTGATGTATCATACGATTGATTTCAGAGTGGAAGCTCAGGGAAGGTTTCATTTGAAATTGAACAAGTGCACTATAAGATTCTAAAAAATTAGTTTTATCAGACGAAAAAAGTCAATGTAGCATAAGGAACTTCATGTATTATATAAAAATAACTTTATTTGTTTAATTAAAAAAATAAAAATATACTGCTATGACATCTGATTAGATAAGATTCATAGCAAAGTGTGTACGAAAGTTATAGAACGTTTAGATTTGCAAACACTTTTTTTTACATTCAAGTCCTTCCACAAACAATTTCAATCAACATAAAGAAAAACTATTTTAGCATTTAGTGTAGGAAAGTGTATATAAATACATAATATCACATATGTTTGATTTCATGTAAGTTCAAAAAATTGAATTTTGGCCAACCATAGTGGACTTCTGGCCCACTGTGGAGTGGGCCGACGAGGTCGATGGTGACTTGTTGCCACGGGTGGTCGAGCGCGGTCGGGTGGAACTGTCCGGCGGGTTTTTCCTGTGCGACCTTGTGCGCCAGGCACGTCGGGCATTCTCGTACGTAGCGGGCGATGTCGCGGAACATGCCCGGCCAGTAGTAACGGAGCGCGATCCTCGCGATTGTTTTGGCAATTCCCAGGTGACCGGCGGTGGGCGCGTCGTGGTAACGTTCGAGGATCGCGGTACGCTGGTCTTTCAGGACGCACTCCTTCCACTGTTCGCCCGCCGGGGTGTCCTTAAAGTCCAGGCTGTGGAGCACGTGCTTCCACAGCCTGCCGTGGTCGATCCGGAAGTCGGGTACTTCGTGCGATGTGGTTTCGGCCGCGCGCCACATTCGCGTGTACCACGGACATTTCGGTGTGGTGACGCCGAGGCTTTTCGGTTGCCTCGATAGTGCGTCAGCCACCTTGTTGAGCGCCCCTTTTCGATACTTGATATCGAAATCGAATTGTTGCAACTCGAACGCCCACCTTCCCAGCCGGCCGGACGGAGATTCTAATTTCTGCAACCATTTTAACGACTGGTGATCCGTTATCACCGTGAACCGGTAGCCCTCGAGATATCCGTGCATCCGCCTAATGCCCCATATTACCGCCAGACACTCCAATTCGGTGGCGCTATAATTACGCTCGGCGCCATTCAGCGTACGGCCAGCGTACGCGATCACGCGCTCCCCTTTGGGGAAATACTGTGTCAGCACGGCCCCGAGGCCGGTGGTGCTGGCGTCGCACAGTGGGGCAAAATGAAAAATCGTGTTTCGTAATTGTCTAGAGCCTTCAAATCTTATTCAATTTTAATGCATTTTTTTTTAAATTGAAGCTTATTTAATTCCGAACAATGTTGTCGAAGCCGATTTTTGAATTGGGTTTTCTTTCAAAATGGTGGATGTAATATAGCGGCTGGAAAACAGAAAGCATTAAACCGATTTGTACTAAATTGCGTATATGTATGTTTTTGATGTCGCAGATCATGAATTTGCTTTAGTGCACAAAATTCTTTTACATGGAAGCAAAATTATAGACTCACATTTATTACCAATCGTTGAATTATTTGAAGAAGTACAGGAAAAACGTAATAAAAATTTCTAGTGATTTAGAGAATATTACACTCGAAAACATTGCAGAAGTGCAACAAATAAAGAATATTAAATTATAAATTAATATTAAAATTATAAAATTAATTATAATAAATTTAATATGGTCGCCATAAACAAGAAATATATATTATATATCGTACCAGTAAATATGAATAAATGTAAGTATCATGAACTGATTTGCACAAGATATACATATAAATAAATATTTTTAAGGCCACTAATTGTGAATATGTTGCAACAATTAAGAAATTTTAAATAGCGAAAATGAAGTATGGTGGATGCCAAAATTAAAAATTAATATAATTTTTGTTAAAAATTATATTAAAACGTTTAAGAGATTGTTGATTACATTATCTGCAATCAAAATTGCAAAAATCAAAATGGTGCATTCAATATGGCGGATATTTAAATAAAAATTGTTTTCTAGTTCTATAAAAAATTACATATAACGATTTCCAAGTAATTGATTATTCACGCGAATACTCCAAATAGTTATACTCCTCTTATGCGACAGTGTTACTTTCACAAAAGTCCAACAATAACTTTTGAGCTTCAAGATCGATAGTTTTTGAAGGTTGTTTCCACTCTTTACGTTGACTACTTATGTACGGATCCGACGAAGTTAGAAGTTTCTTAATAAGGTCTTTATTTGTTGCATTTCTACAATGTTTTCGAGTGTGATATTCTCTAAATCGCTTGAAATCTTTGTTACGTGCTTCCTGCGCTTCTTCAGATAATTCACCGATTGGTAATAAATGTGAGTCTATAATCTTGCTCCCATGTAAAAGAATTTTGTGCACTGAAGCAGGCATGTAGTACCAAGGATACAGTTTAATGTACAGTTCTGCTGTTTCATAAGCATAATTTTTAGCATAAAATAATATAAATAATAGATGATAGACTTTATTTATTTAAAGTACCTTTTTCCACCACTAGATGGCGAACAGCGCCACTAGCAAACTCGTAAAAAAAATTACTCTTCCAATGTTATATATACCGAACACATTAAGGCAGTCGATGAAGATTTGCATATATATTGTGGTGTATTTGAAGATTGTGGTTTATTTTTCTGATTTTTCGTATATTTCTTGGTGTACGTCGAAGATTGTCTATTAAAAATTGTTTGCGTTTAAAACTTTGGCTTGAAGATTTATTTCGGATTAAAATTTAATTTACTTTCTGTTCCTTGCTTTTCTTTCAGTTCGTTGTTTTCTGTTCATTAATTTTCTCGAAATTTGAGTTATACTTTTAGAAGTTATAAGTTAAATAGTTTAAAAAAAACGTTAATATGGATCAATTTAAGATAAAAAATAGGATCCTTTCGGACATTTTGTTAGAAGGAGATAATACAGATATAGAAAAGATTTATAATTACATTACTCATCATTTTAATTTTAGTGAAACGGAACTAAAGGTAATACAAGAAAAAATTTATCAAAGCTTTTTGACTACTTTTAAAAAAATATATAAAATAGCATTTTATAATAAAAAACAATTTGAATCGAATAACAAGAACTGGTTAGATTCTGATTTCGTCGCAGATTTCACACCTCAAAAGCGTGGCAGAAAATCTTTAGACTTTGATGAGTGTTCTCGGTCTGTTAAGTGGAGAAAGAGTAATTCTTTGAGAGATACCTATTCTGATACTGAAATACAAAATGCTTTCCTTACTGGCTTAAGAAATGCTGGGAAATCGGCTCTAGCAAATACTATTTCTAAACTGCTATGTTCTGAAAATGATGAGACAACAAACATAATGAATGATAAAAATATCGCACAATTTACTGATCATGAAGCTTTGACTTTGTTTGAGGATGCTAAATTAACAAAATATCAATACGAAATAATTCGTTTGCATACAATTGCCAAAAATGCAAATATATTTCCAGTTTATAAAAAACTTTCTGAGATGAAAAAAACATGCTTTCCCTCACCAGATGCATTTCAGGTTTCAGAGGTGGGTGCGGAAATTAATTTACAGCAGCTATTAAATCACACTATCAACCGCATATTACTAATTCCAAGTGTTGAACTACCAATTGCAGTTCAAGGCGAAAGTATGTCATTACGGTTGATAGCAAAATGGGGATGTGATGGAGCATCAGGTCAAAGCAAATATAAACAAAAATTTGCTGATGAAACATTATCAGATGAAAGTATTTTCATGATTTCAATGGTTCCTTTACGCTTGGAAATTAGTACTTCATCCGAGTGGAAAGAGTTGTGGAAAAATCCTCGCCCATCATCAACAAAGTATTGTCGACCTATTAAATTTGAATATGCATCTGAATCTAAACAGAAAACAATATTTGAAGTTAACCAAATAAAGAAACAAATAGATAATCTTGTTCCTACTATTATAGATACTGATACGGGTCATTATGAAGTGAAACATGAAATGATTTTAACAATGATAGATGGAAAAGTGTGCCAAGCCTTAACTGATACATTATCTGCATCAACATGTGTGATATGTGGAGCAAAACCATCCGAAATGAACAATCTTTCTAAGTTAAAGGACAAGCAGGAAATTGTGCAAAATTTTGAATATGGGCTTTCAACACTGCATGCGTGGATTCGATTTATGGAGTGTATACTACACATATCTTACCGGCTAAGTTTTTGTAAATGGGCTGCAAGGGAACCTAATAATAATATGGCGATGAAAGAAACCAAGAAAAATATTCAAAAAGAATTTCGAAAACAAATGGCTCTATATGTGGATACTCCAGAACAAGGTTCTGGATCATCAAATGATGGGAACACGGCGAGAAGATTTTTCAGAGACCCTTACATGACTTCAAAGATAACTGGTGTTGATGAAACCCTTATTCGAAGATTCGGAATTATTCTTCAGACTCTCGCTTGCGGAAAAAAAATAAATATTATTAAATTTCAAAATTATGCTTATGAAACAGCAGAACTGTACATTAAACTGTATCCTTGGTACTACATGCCTGCTTCAGTGCACAAAATTCTTTTACATGGGAGCAAGATTATAGACTCACATTTATTACCAATCGGTGAATTATCTGAAGAAGCGCAGGAAGCACGTAACAAAGATTTCAAGCGATTTAGAGAATATCACACTCGAAAACATTGTAGAAATGCAACAAATGAAGACCTTATTAAGAAACTTCTAACTTCGTCGGATCCGTACATAAGTAGTCAACGTAAAGAGTGGAAACAATCTTCAAAAACTATCGACCTTGAAGCTCAAAAGTTATTGTTGGACTTTTGTGAAAGTAACACTGTCGCATAAGAGGAGTATAACTATTTGGAGTATTCGCGTGAATAATCAATTACTTGGAAATCGTTATATGTAATTTTTTATAGAACTAGAAAACAATTTTTATTTAAATATCCGCCATATTGAATGCACCATTTTGATTTTTGCAATTTTGATTGCAGATAATGTAATCAACAATCTCTTAAACGTTTTAATATAATTTTTAACAAAAATTATATTAATTTTTAATTTTGGCATCCACCATACTTCATTTTCGCTATTTAACAGAATCACCCGCTCCGTGAGTGACTGACTGCTCATCCCCGTTTTCGCGCGTCGCGACTGCCGAAATCGAGCGCGGAACCAGCAGAATCTCTCGACTCGACGAGATCGTCCCGATTTGAATTGCCGGAATTCGCTCAGAGATGAGCGCGAGAACGGTCGGTTGCGCGAGCTTTGAGCCTCGCTGAAGGATGTGGAGCGGGAAGAAACTTGAAGCCTCGTAATTCACACACAACAGCGTTTATTTCGTGCACGCAGTGGAGCAGAGCGACGCCCGACGCGCCTCACATATGTCTGGTCGGAGGCTGAGTATCGGAGATCTTGCTGTCGGAATCTCGCGCGTCGTAAGTGCTCGCGTCGGAAATCTTGATCTCGGCGGAGCTCCGGGCGTCGGCGTCCACGTTATAGTCAGCACACGATTCGCACGCTCACACAATAAGTCGCACGCACACAAGAGTTTAATAGCGAAAATTGTCGTCGAGACCAGCGGTTGCTCTGATCCGAACGATTCGACGAGTCGAGAGATTCTGCTGGTTCCGCGCTCGATTTCGGCAGCCGCGACGAGCGAAAACGGGGATGAGCAGTCAGTCACTCACGGAGCGGGTGATTCTGTTTTCCTCTTTTATTTGTACTTTCATATACTGCTAACGCGTAGAACACGCGTTCCTGTCGCTAGGCACGGCGCGTCGACGAATAATCGTGCGAAACGTTCGTCGAGGCACGTGATGAGGGTTTGCGACGTTCGTGACTGGGCTGCGCATTTCGAGCGCTCAATATTAAGCAATTTCGGTTTGACTTTCAAACAAAATTTCTTAATTGTTGCAACATATTTACAATTAGTGGCCTTAAAAATATTTATTCATATGTATATCTTGTGCAAATCAGTTCATGATACTTACATTTATTCATATTTACTGGTACGATATATAATATATATTTCTTGTTTATGGTGACCATATTAAATTTATTATAATTAATTTTATAATTTTAATATTCTTTATTTGTTGCACTTCTGCAATGTTTTCGAGTGTAATATTCTCTAAATCACTAGAAATTTTTATTACGTTTTTCCTGTACTTCTTCAAATAATTCACCGATTGGTAATAAATGTGAGTCTATAATTTTGCTTCCATGTAAAAGAATTTTGTGCACTAAAGCAAATTCATGATCTGCGACATCAGAAACATACATATACGCAATTTAGTACAAATCGGTTTAATGCTTTCTGTTTTCCAGCCGCTATATTACATCCACCATTTTGAAAGAAAACCCAATTCAAAAATCGGCTTCGACAACATTGTTCGGAATTAAATAAGCTTCAATTTAAAAAAAATGCATTAAAATTGAATAAGATTTGAAGGCTCTAGACAATTACGAAACACGATTTCTCATTTTGCCCCACTGTGCGTCGGTCTGCAAGCAGAATTGTCGCGTGAAGTCGGGGCATGCGAGCACCGGTGCAGTCGTCAGGACGCTTTTGAGCGTTTCAAACGCGCCCTGTTCGGCTTCCCCCCAGTGCCATCGCGCCTGCTTACGGGTTAGCGCGGTGAGCGGCGTGGCGAGGGTCGCGAAGTCCTTCACGAATCTTCGGTACCAGGACGCGATATCTAGGAATTGTCTGACCTGCCGGACGTTCTGCGGGACGGGCCAGTTGGCCACGGCACTAACCTTTTCGGGGTCGGTCCGAATTCCGTCGCGGTCGATGATGTGGCCGAGATATTTGATTTGATCGGTGCAAAATCGGCACTTTTCGGGGTTGATCCGGAGGTTCGCCTCGCGGAGTCGGCGGAACACTTCGCGCATGATTCTGAGGTGTTCCTCGAATGTCTCAGTGATGATGACATTATCATCCAAGTATACGAACACGTACGGTTCTAGCTCGGGGCCGAGGATGGTGTCGAGCAGACGTTGAAATGTGGCCGGCGCCGAATGTAACCCGAACGGGATGACTTTAAACTGCATCAACCCCTTGCCGGGGACGGTGAAAGCGGTCACGGGTCGGCTTACCGGCGCGAGTGGCACCTGCCAATACCCGTTTTTTAAGTCGAGGGTGGTCAAGTATCGGGCCCCCCGTAACTTATCCAGCGTCGCGGTAATTTGGGTAGCGAATAGGCGTCCTTCTTGGTCACGCTGTTGACGAGGCGGAAATCTATGCAAAACCGCGGTTTGCCGTCTTTCTTTCGCACGATGACGACCGGCGAGCTCCAGGCACTATGCGACGGTTCTATAACCCCCTCTTGGAGCATTTTCTCGACTTCTGCGTCGATAATCGCCTGCATGGCCGGGTTTCGCGGCCGGTAGCGTTGTTTAATCGGCCGGTCGGTTTTAACGCGAATGACGTGTTCTACGCGGTCGGTGGGGCCCTGCACAGTTTCGAACCTCGCGAGCTCGTCGGCCAAAAAGCGGCGAGGTGCACTCGTCCGCTGACCGGCTGGATCGGAAAATCGCGGGCGAGCTTGTCGGCGGTGTGCGCGTTTACGAACGAGGCCTCGGATCCGGTATCCAATAAGGCGTCGAACGGCTGCTTTGATACCATTACTGTTAGGTGCGGGCGCGGTTTGTATGTTAGTCGGAGGACCGGGGGACGGCCGCCTCTTCCCCGGTCCGCGCGGCATTTCCCGGCGGCGGGTGGCAATCTTTCGTAAAGACGCCATCCCGGCCGCATTGGGAGCAAAAACGGTGCGGTGGTCGCCGGCAGTCGAAACGTGTATGGCCTCGCTGCTTGCACCGCCAGCAGCATTCGCGGCGGTCGTACGCCGCGGCGGCGACCGTGGGTTTTGGCACGGTGGCTTGACGGGCGCGCGTCTGTTCCTCTATGTGCTCAAACTCCTCCGCCAGGCGCAGAATGTCTCGGGTACGCGTCACCGTGTCGCGGCGGATGTACATCTGGTACCGCGGATGCATGTTACTGTACAAGGCTCTACCTGGTCTTCTTCCGCGAACCCGGTGGCCCGCCGCATCATCGTGAGCATTTCCGTCGCAAATTTTCGGTACGGCTCGTCCGGTTGCTGCAAGCGCGTTTGTATTTCGCGGACTAGTTTGGCGCGATAACGGCGCGGCAAGTATACTCGCGGAAATCCGTGCAGAAGTCTTCCCACTTCTGCCAGTTGGGTCGGTTGTTCCGGCACCAGAGAAGCGCGTCGCCCTTAAATAGTTCCGGCAACCCCATCAATAACTGCGCCCCGGAATAGCGGTATGCGTCTTTTAACTCCTCGAGCCGCTCGAGGAAAGCCACAGGGTCCTTCCCGTCGAAATGACATCCCCATTTCCGTATCTGGTTCATAACCTTGGCGGGCGTTTCGCTGGGGCGATCATTCGCGGCCGTATAAACGTTTCGAACGGCGGCGGTGTGTGAAAGGCTAAAGCCGGCGACGGCGGCGGCCGCGTGTCTATCAACGGTACGCGGAGATTTTCCGTCGGGTGCACGGTGGTCGTGGGTGCAGCCTGCGTCTGGCTGCCCCCTGCGGCGGTGGGTTGCCCCATTTCCGGGTGCTCGGTCACGTAGGCGCTTAAACGTTGCCGCAGCTCGTCGATCGAGCCGTCGGGGTCTATCCCATGTATATTGAGCTCGGCGATGAGCTCGTTCTTCGATAGCTTGTATATCCACGACTTCGGCATGGTGTGCCTTGATTACTGTCTCTCGGATCTGTTTAACCCGGTCCCTGTTCGGGCGCCATGTAACGGCCTAACTTTATTAATCGAACGCGGACTAGCTCGCCGGATCAGGAGTTCGATAGAAGGCCCAGAGACAATAATCAGCTTGTAATGCACACTATAACGTTTATTCGTCAGGTGATATATACAATGCGGTAGTTACCGGGAACGGTAGTGCATGGGCACTCGGCGCGGCATTACTAGATACTAGATATATATACAATGCGGTATTTCAAAGATCGGTAGTGCGGTGCACTCGGCGCGGGATTACGGATTACGGGTACGCGGGTTTACGAATACAGAAACGCGGTATGTACAATAATCGGTAGTGCGGGTGCACTCGGCGCGGTATTACAGGATAACGGGTCGCTGTATTTACAACGATAGTGCATGTGCACTCGGCGCGGTATTACAGACTAACGGATCGCGGTCTTTACACCGATAGTGCATGTGCGTTCGGCGCGGTCTTACCGAATTACAGAATAACGGATCGCGGTATGTACAATGATAGTGCAGGTGCACTCGGCGCGGTATTTACAGACGGCTGGATCGCGGTATCTCCGGAGAAACGATAGCGCGGTGCATTAACCGAGTCGGGTGTTCTACCGGCGGGAATACGCGGTGCCTCGAAGGCACGTATCTAGGATGCGGAGCCCGGGGCTGCGGTGGTGAGAGTACTCGCCACGAGGCCGAGCGTGCTCGACCCCGCGGAACCGTGGCCGTCGGGGGTTACGTTGGAGGGACGTCGGGGACACCTGAGAGTACTCGGTCGAGGCGCAGAGCTCTGGACCCCGTTGGTATGTCGCCCTAGGATATTCGTTAGGTGAGGTAGGCTTCGTCGGCTTAGCGGAATGCTCGTAGGTAGACGAAGTGGAGTCTTTGCGCGGAGCGCCGGTTTATATACGTCCCGGCGTGCCGGGTTCGGTAGGAGGGAAGCCGATCGTCAGGCGGGCCGCGTGGGGATACGCTTACGCGCGCTCGCCTTCGGCGCGGATCGGCTCCTTCCGGCGCTTGTCGGCGCCGTGCGGGAAGGCACCGGTGCGGCGTCTTTACCCGCGCACACGGTGCGTTTCGCAGCGTTTAAAAAAGGTGAGCGCACCGCGCCCTGTCCTCGCCCGACAGAAGATCTGGCATCCGGCGGGTGGTGGCCGGGAACGATGCTTGGTAAAGGGGTGCATCGTTACACAGCAGTTTATTCAGATTTTGATCGAGGAAGGTGAAAACGACCAAATCTTTAAAAATGCAGGAGGCACAGTTATGAAAAATTGAGTACCATTTTTTAGTGAACATACGCTGAATGCAATATGTGGTATGTGTTGATAACTATATATTTATGTAGATTTATTGTGTATCCCCGTAGGGTTTACAAGGCGTTTTTTATGAGGAACGTACCCAAACCTCTTACAAATCACTCCCCTACGCGCCCTGGCCATATGCGACCTTACATTTCATTTATTTCCCCTCCCTTCGTCCTTCATTCCTCCATCTCCTTCCGCCTTCCTTGCTTCAGCCATTTCTCCGCTTCCCTCCTTTCTGCCACTGCTCTCTCCCCCTCCTTCCCTCTCTCTCTCTCTCTCTCCTCCCGCTCGCCGCCTTCCCTCCTTCCTATTCTGTCTTCGCTCTGAAACAAAAACCCACTTCCTTTCCCCTCCCCTCCTCTTTACTCCAGCCATCTCCCTCCGCCTCCCTTGCTTCTGTCATTTCTCCGCTTCCCTCCCTTCTGCCACTGCTCTCCTCCCCTCCCTCCTTCTCTCTCCCTCCTTCCGTTCGCCGCCTTCCCTCCCCCTGTTCCGTCCCCGCTCCTCCCGCCAACCTCTTACTCTCCTTTCTTCCTATGGCCATCGCCCTCGTCCGTATCCATACCCTCGCCTCCACCGCTTTATCCTCGTCCATCTTCACCCTTAATCTACTCCCCTAGCTCCTTTCTCCTTGCCTCCAAAGTCCAGCTCACGCACGCTCGTCACCTCTTCTCCTTCCTCGTTCTACCCCTCCGTCGCTTTCTCTCCTTCTCTTTCCTTCACCTGTCGATCTGTCCGGCCCCTTAGGTCATTCGATCCATCGATCTGTCGCGACGACTCCCTGCTCCGTTCCATACCTGCCGCGCCACCATCGACAATCCCTCTGTCTCGCGACAGATCAATCGATCGCCCGATCGATACTCCCTGCTGCCAACTCGCTCAGCTCCCTCGTCGTGTAACCTGGGCTGCTACCTCCATTCCTTCAATCCCGCCCTTCTCCCTAACCTCACTTTCCACGTGCCACTTCACCAACGATTCCCGTCTCTTCCAGACCACCTTCCGCTTCGCCTCCATTCTCCCGTCTTCCTTTCGCACTCCCCTATCTACCCCCTTCAATCAACACCTTCCTCATTTCTCAATCTCTCCCTTCATCTCCTTTCACTCTCCTACCATTTATCCACCTGTTCCCCCGCCGAGGGCTACGGAGGAACCCCCAGGTTTGATAACTATATATTTTAACTGTAAATTTTATTTCTATTGATAAATAAAATTAGACTAAAATCAAATTTTTAAAACTGTAGGTAGTAATATCACAACATAGATGCTGATTCGTATATAATTATTATAGCCACAGATATTTGAAATATGTATGATAATATTATTATGATACTTTTACAAATGCGTTTGCAGAAACTGCCATGGGTACTTGTTTACGAGGCCTCGGTGATTTCCAGCAGCAGTATCGAGAAGCGGTTCATCGGATGGGAGAACTTTTTATTTACAGGTATAATGATTCATGTTTTATTAGCTATAAATAACTGTATATCCATATTCTGTCTTAATTAAAATATGAAATTGTATTGTATAATTATATGAACAGCTAAGTATAATAATACAATGTTTAATGTAAAGGTAAATTATCACTTTCGTTAATTAGAAATGTAAATTACGTGTATGTTAAATTATGTATTTAAAAAGAAATGGAAACAAATTTAAAAATAAATAGTTAAAAAGAGATGTAATGTTTATACTATATATAAGATTTTGCATGTCTCTAGCATAATTTCATTAGTGTTAATGCATTCTTTTTTTATATACTTAATGAAATAAAACTAATTGTAAAAGTATACAAAAAGCTTAAAGAAATATGTTTTCCAAATTTACATTTTTTTCTTGAAGTAACATGCCTAACATTTATTATTTACATTATTTAGGCAATGGTACAGCAATTGGATATTCTCGTTGACGTCGAAAGGTACAGAGCAAAAGAAGATGCTGAAAATATTACATGGATTTACTAAACAAGTATGCAAAAATGTTACTCGATTTGATCGAAAATGCTTTGGATATCTCTGGAACGGTAAATAGGTACACTCTGACAATGAGACTGACATATCTGTAATCAGCTTGACGAGACCTTTTGTTTGGTACCTACCTTATGACCAAAATCGAATGCGAAAAAAATGGGGCCGATCTTGTTCTCACTCTTTGGGAGTTAAATTTTAAATTTTGGCAACCAGGGAGTGTACTTAATTTGTATCGTTCATATCCATATTCTGTTAAGTAACTTGATTTATTAAAAGAAATATTAATTTCAAAGAATTAATATTTCTTTTTATACCCCGTACTAATCATATAGGAAATAGGATTTCGGTAAAATTGTCTAAATTTATGTGTTGTAAAATTGTCTTAATTTTTTATATGTATATAATGTTATACATAGATATTTGCTTCGGTATATACAGTGATTTTGATATGAATGGTCAAGCTTTGGAAACATGTTCTACTCATTTTGAAAACTCTTGAAAATGGAGTTTTGCTGTAATGATGACTTGTCAAATTAAAACGTTCATTGGATACTAAAATCATTGAAAATTTTTTGACGTTAATAAATATTATCTTAATTTTCCAATGTCTAAACGGACTGATAATTTGTTTAAATATTGCTAACATACAATGCCAACATAATACAATATTAGAAACGTATATCTATGTAAACTTTCAAAGCATTTTTGTACAACTTTATGACGAGGAGAGAGTTTATAAATTGAAAAGAAAACGACTTCAAATCTATGCTAATACGAATCTTTTTCTTAGAATGGATAGAATATCTAAAATTTGGCCATTTATGCTGAAATTATTCTTGTATATTAAAGTAAATGAAATAATTTATTATACACGCATATGACGTGATAAACGTATTAAGCTAAAGATTTTAAGGTGACTATTGGAAGTCTTAATAAATAATGGACAGTCTGATGTATATTTTCCAATATTATATAGCGTGTGGTGAAAAATATATTAACATTCGTGAGAAGGATATTTTTCCAGTCAAAAAAGACGTTTTAAAGCAGTATTAAATCTTAAGGAATCTTAAAGCCTTCTAAGGAAGCCTTTCGTTATATTTGTTTTGTAATAAAACTATTTTTAAATAATTTATTGTTTTTATTTCGGAACTTTTCAAGGAAAAAATTTTGCAAGGTCTTAAAAAAACTTTTATTCTAAACTTATGTAAAAAAAATTAATATACCGGTTATCATATCGATTACAAAAGCAGTGTAATGTAATAATTCAATTCTTATGTTTGAAATTTTTAAGGATATAACAGTGCAGAAAACTCTAAGTTAGCTACGAACAGCAATATGAAAACATTTTACTTTGCAAATTGATATTTGTTTTTTGTTCGTCAATAGATTGCCCTTTCACACACATTAATATTAAACTGGACGGTCCCCGGGGGGTGGGAGATGAGGGCGACGAAGAGGAGTGTGTGGCGGAGCCATGGGGTTATATAGGTTGCTATGTTCGTCAATCATAGGCTGACGAAATTCCCACTCCTCTATCAGGCGGATCAGCTGCTCCCCTGTGCCCAACTGGTGGGCCATCTGACCTGCCTGGTATGGGAATTGGGGAATTTCGCTCTCCTCTATCTCTCGAGCGTCTTGCAGAGCTTCGCGCGGAGACATTACAATTAAAAATCACAACATATTAAAAATTTAGACGATTTTACGGACGTACCATTTCCTACATGATTCTTGACATCATCATGACATCAAGATGACAAAAATGATCTTTTACAATGCAGGTATAAGTTATGCGGCATTGGTGCAACCATGCTTTAGTACATTTAATTTTTCTTAACATGTCCAATAATTGTCAAAGATTATTTCTTATGTATTTCAAAATTCAGAATTGCTTCATCTCTTTAAGACATATTTTCATATAATAAAGAGGAAATATAATTGATGTTATACATTAGAAGTGTAGATTGGATTAATATTAAATAAGCATAATAGAGGACATGTAAGGAATATAATTACATGTAAGACTTCTTTATTATATGAAAATATGTCTTAAAGAGATGAAGCAATTCTGAATTTTGAAATACATAAAAAATAATGTTCGACAATTATTGGACATGTTAAGAAAAATTAAATTTACTAAGGCATGGTTGCACCAACGCCGCATAACTTTAATCTTAGCTTAATTCACTCTTCGTCTCTTTCTAAGCAAAACAGACTAACTGTAACTTTTATTTGATCTTTTCGTTCTATTTAAGAATATACTTGAAATGTTATGAGAACTGAATAAGAAAATGATGACTGATCATGCAATTTGTAATAGTCTCTTTAAGATGTACATTACTTACTGCTTTTGTAGCTCGTTGAAGAAAATATCCGAAGGTACTCGTGGAAACTAGAAAGGAAAAACCTGTAAAAATATCTATTCAGCTGATGCACGATGTTTTTTTTGCTCGTTGAAGAAAATATCCGAAGGTACTCGTGGAAACCAGAAAGGAAAAACCTGTAAAAATATCTATTCAGCTGATGCACGATGTTTTTTTGCTTGTGGAAGAAAATATCCGACGGTACCGCGTTCTACTGCGCACTCTTCGCACGATCCACTAATACAGCAAAGCACTCTGTTAATAACGAGAATTACTATCGGGAGATGTAGATTACTTACCGTTAATGTTGTTTTGCAACTCGAAAGCAGAAATACGTAACAGGAATACTATCTGTAATATCTGATGTACGATGTACGTCGAGATCACAAGTATGTCGTATTCGAATTGAATTTCGAACGAAGAAGAACCGAGATTACAAAGTTCGTAGAGCGTCAATTGCAACGAAGTTATGGCTTCTGCCCATAGGACGCTGAAACGCTAGCCGCGCAGCAACTAGCGACGCGGCAGCCAATCAACGTGTCGCCTTTCCGTTAGAACCAAAAGCTTATGGCTACCGCGTCGCTTCTTGCCGCGCGGCAAGCGTTTCCGCGTCCTGTGGGCAGGAGTCATTATTAGACGTTCCATTTATCATTTTGAATATCTTTCATTTTCCTTAAGTAAATTTGTTCAATTTAATTTATTTAACAAGTTTCTATATGAATTTATTGGTTTCTAAGACTTTGGTTTTCAATATCTTTGGTCTATTGGTCTAGAGGAAAACGGCTTAGTAAGTTTGTAAATTTAAAAAATGCTTTCACGGTCTTGTTTATTTTAGCAAAATTAGATAATTTTACAATAGGAAATTGCAATACAATCGTTCGTTAGTTTAGGTTAGAGTTAAGAGAAGCGAATTGAACGCCTATTGGTTGTTGAAAACGGTTAAAGCTTGTGAAATTTACAAACGCTGCGTTCATTGTCTTGTAAATCTTAGTCAATTAGAAATTTACAAGAAATTGCAATACAATCGTTTACAGTTAATAGAAGCAAACTGAACGCCTATTGGCTGTTGAAAACGGCTAAAGCTAGTCAAATTGTTAGCAAATTAGATATATTTACAATAGGAAATTGCAATAGAACCGTTTAAACTTAAGAGAAGCGAAATAAACGCCTATTGGTCAACATGAAAACGGCTAAAGCTGGTCAAATGCTCGTCAAATTTAAAAATGCTTGCACAGACTTGTAAATCTTAGCAAATTACATAAATTTACATGGAAAAATTGCAATACAATCGTTTTGTTAGGTTAGGTTAGATTTCGACTAAATTTACAAGTGTGAAAAGAAATATTAATTTCGAAGAACTTGTACTTTTGCAAGTTAAACATTAAATTTTTACCCCAAGTACGTGTACTTAAATTTTTATCATTCATAAAGCAATCCTGTAAAATAACTGATTTATTTCAACTAAATGTAGAAGTCTGTGAAAAGAAATATTAATTTCGAAGAACTTGTACCTTTGCAATAGTTGAACATTAAATTTTGATCCCAAGTGCGTGTACTTTAATTTTTATCATTTACATAGCAATCCTGTAAAGTAACTGTAAACGTACGACTCGGGGTGATGTCAGGATAAATAATTAATCGTGTTCTTGGTTAACAAAGTTTACTTCTCTTCGTTACACTCGATTCGATACGGTAGGCACCGCAGCGCGCAACCGGAGACGGTCTACCTCTACGAACCGCGGTTCTCGATCGTCTGTCCGCGCATTACAATCGGAGCAACGAGCTCCGTGTTCGGCTCCGATCACGCGTGTCTCGCGTGACGTCTACTCCCGATACTTCCGCAGGGCTGCCAGCCACGGTGCCAACGTGACTGTCTTAACGGTTTCTTACATAACTTGATTTATTTCAACTAAATGTACAAGTCTGTGAAAAGAAATATTAATTCTTCGAAATTAATATTGTAAAATTGTCTAAATTTTTTATGTGTAGTAGCTTATGATCTGAATATAAAATGTTATGAGCTCAAGGCCAACCTATGGACAGTTTTTGAGCTACAGCCAGTCAAACACGTAAAAAGTACAACATATTAAAAAGTTTTCAAAATAGTTCAGTTATTTTGACTATTGAAAGGCATAAACGACTGTGTATGTGAAAATAGTACATGTATGAATAAAGGAAAGTCATTTAAAGCAGTTAATATGTTGAATCATTAATATATTGAATAGTTTTTACAGTATGTACACACACACACACACACACACACACACACACACACACACACACACACACACATTAATATTATACTGGGCCGCGGCCGGGGGGTGGGAGATGAGGGCAACGGAGAAGACGGCCCTCTCTAATAACCCTCATGCGATGTGCGAGGGTGGGAATATGTGCGTCAATCGTAGGCTGACGAAATTCAATGTCCTCCATGAGACGGATAAAGTACGCCCGCGTGCCCCCAATTGGTGGGTCATTAACAACCTGTTCATTTGACCTAACTGGTATGGAAAATCTGGAATTTCGCTCTCCATAATATCTTGAGCGTCTCGCAGGCCTTCGCGCGGAGACATGACAAAAACTGCAACATAAAAAAAATGAAAGGAATATAATTACATGTGACTTTTTTATTATATTGTTGCGCCCGTGCGAGTCTGTCCGAGACGCCCGGTATGAAGAGAAGCGAAGCGTCCTTAGCAACGAGAGGATTGATAAAACAACAACTGACGGTTTTGTTCTGGAGCTGCTGGACCGAACGGACGTGTGTCCACGCTCTCTTGTATCGCGTCTTGTTTTAATAAACGCTAACCGAGTTCCTTTTATAAAACGGTGTTCCCTTTATTTCCGCGGGTCACGGGAGTGAGTGCGCGTGAGAGTGCGAGCGTGAGAGAGTGCTTCGCGACGAGCGCAACAATATGAAAATATGTCTTAAAGAGATGAAGCAATTCTGAATTTTGAAATACATAAGAAATAATGTTCGACAATTATTGGACATGTTAAGAAAAATTAAATGTACTAATACATTTTGGCATAAAATAAAATAGTCTGATAATTATTTAAGATGTAAAGAAAAATATTAAATGTATTCATACATTTTAATACATAAAAAGAAATATTTTTTATATATATAGATTGAAAATGTTAAGAAAAATTAAGTAATATATTTTAATACATAAAAAAAAATTATCTTTATTGAAGATGTTGAGAAAAATTAAATGTATTAATACCTTTTAAGGGTACATTCTCATCAGTAAGGCCGAAAAATAGGCTATTTTCATGATTTTTTTTTTAGGAAAGTAATAAATCTAGACATTCGCGATTTTTCAGGTATATTTGTAGTACTTTTAAGTATATTTAAAAAAATTTTCAATTAATTTTATGATAACCCCGAGGTAGGGTACGTTGCGCCGTAGACCGCTGCGAAAAAAAGGACCTCGCTGGCGACCGTCCTACAGGTCATAAGATTCATCTGAAACAAAAAATGGAAAAAGATTCTTGTTTAGTATGAGTGTGGTTATGGCATGAACCACGAAAAATGAAATCTATTCAAAAATAACAAAATGGCGGCGTTTTGAAATTTATATGCGTTTTTAATGAATTTTTTCGTTACTTTCTTGTTTATAAAAAAATCAATTTACAACGTATCGGCATAATTGTGGTTCATGCGATAGAGAGTTTAATTACGCGTATTTAAAAAAAAAAACATTAAGATTCGTTGAAAATTGACTGAGTTATCACGGTCGCCAGCTCGAAAAACGTTGTTTTCCAGAAAACGCGTAAAGTTTTAAGTATAGTTTTTTCGACATAAATGTTTATATTTTGATATTTACCGCTAGTCAGCTATTCCAGGGCCATATAATAATCCTTCGGTTTCTTCAAAATTGACTTGCTCCTGCAATCTTTTATTTTGTCTGGCCATTCTCGCCTCGATTGAATGAATCGACGATAACCGCTCGGCGTCTTTTATGCGGTTAGCGTCGCGAGCGCAAGCATACTCGTATGCATTTGGGCCGATGGTGACTCCCATAATCGACATAATTTTCAAAATCGGTTTTAAACCTTCATTGAAAATACAGGTGGCCAAATATGTCGCAATATTTATAATATTGGAGGAGCAAAAAGAGTGTTTTGGAGCGAACTGCCACACAGTTTTGTTGAAGCACTCGTTGTTGTTTTGTGTGAATCCTCCACAGCAGCGGTTCAACAAATCTTGCGATGAAAGGTCTTCATAAATGGGCCGAATTAATTCCTGCACGTTCGAGTCGAGAGGAGGAGGATGGTTATATGACTGTAAAGTTCCAGCTGCTTCCGCTTGTCGCCATTTACACCAAGAGTTTGGTCCACTTGGGCAATTCTCGTGCTGAGGCTCTTCGTCTGTCGATATTTTGTGGAAAAATGTTGCCCACACGTCGTTTCTCATTGCATCAACGTCACACGAATTCCGTCTGATTGCGAGTCCATAATAAATTGTTAATTCATTTATTAACTTGTCCGTGAGCTTTCCAGGCCCACGTCCTCCGACTTTTTTGTTGGTTTTTTTAACTTTCCGCAATCTTGAGCCCATCCTTTTCTGCACGTGGTTGATGCATTCTTTTTTACTAACTTCTTGGTCTTGTTGTAACAAAGCTTTAAAAGTTTTCGTATCTCCATCTCCAATATAGTTTGAATATTTCGCGTCGTGTAGATTTTCTGCTCTGGCAAACATTTCCAGCATTCCTTGCACTTCCATAGCTCCGGCACTTCCCTTGTGATTGGCTTGACAATCATCCTCGTATTCGCTGAACCACGTGTCAAATTCGGTGTCCGTCATTTTATTTTTATTTATGACGCATAGTTTACAAAAGGATGACTTTACCAACGTATCTAGCACTTTACTAGTATAATGTCCAATTACTGTGACAATACCAAACAGAGAAGAAAATCCTCGTCTGCTCCATGATCCATCTCCTGATACTGTCAAGTTTTTCTCCTCGTTTCCATTGGCAGCATTTTTTTCTTTTTCCTCTCGACCTGCTTTTCCGATGACTTCATTATACACAGCACTTACAGCAACGAATATATTGTCGACGGCAGCGTAATATATATTATTGCTAATTTTTTTTCCAAGATCCATCAATCCAAGAAAGGTATTAATGCCAGCTATTCCAACGCCCAAAAGTCTTATGACAAATACTAACCGCCGATTTATTTCGTAGGATTTGTTATTAATTTTTTCACACGAATAAATAAACTTCTCGTCACACTTACATAAAACAGAAAGTTGAAATCCCAAGCCATGTTCGTCTTTTTTTCCAAATTTAACATCTCCGTTTCACTTTTTGCATTTTAAAATATTGGAAAGAATAGTAAAAACTAACGTGAAATTCACGACTGCATATACGTTACTCGGCGAAACAGTTGTTTCGAAGTCATCCGAACCGGCTATTTTCTTCGCTGACGTGCTGGCAAATTCTTGCTCATTTTCGTTTGTATGTTGATTCCCAGAGAATCTTCTCTTTGTTCCTTTTTTACCGGGACGTTTCGAACTGTATTTGTCGCTTTTTCTGTCTTGAGGCATTTTAAAAAATACACGCACTGAGACGTCAAAAACGCGGGAGACACAAAATCGCACACGTGTTTCTCGTACGTTATAAACCTGATTTCACCAGTGTAATCCCTAATAGTTCAGTGTAAAAAGGCTCCATCTAACGCCAAAAATAGAAAACCTTACGTGAAATCATAAACCCAAAGAAAGGTCGATAAATGTACGAGGAATATTCGGCGCTACGTACCTGAGCCGCGCGACGCTCGCTACCTGCTTTGACTCGGTCGGCTCGGAGGCTCATAACTTTTGAACCGTTACGAATTTCGATTTTTCCTTTTAACATGATATTCTAGACAGTTATAGCTATCGAATTCCGCAAAAAACAATTTTTGCCAAAATTTGACCCAACTGACGAGAATGTACCCTTAATACATAAAAAGAAATAATCTTTATTATTGATGTTAAGAAAAATTAAATGTACTAATTGTTGTGCCGTACCTTGGATCGCAAGGTCGGCACTGAGTTCTTTTGGATCCGCCGGGAAGACAGGAGAATCACTTAGCCAGTTTCTTGGTCGAACGATATTTAATAAAGTTATTATTTAACCTTTAGAGGCCGGGAAAAGGACTTGAAGACTTTTTTTTTTACTATTTTTCCCTTATTCAACACACAAATTTTGCCTGAAAACATCAAATAGCTTGTGTTTTTTGGGTGGTCGATATTTCGACCACCCCCGGCCTCTAAAGGTTAAATGATACAGATATCTTCTTATTTCACTGCCCTGACTTGCGGGCGTTCACTATAGAATAAGTTACGTTCGGTTGCGCGCGATTAGCCTCTCGTTCTAGACTGCCCGCCGCTTCTTGGAAGGGCGGGCTTTTATCTCCCGCGTATTAGCTTCCGCGATGCTGACTTAGCTGTCAGCGCTTTTGAGAAGTAAGAGTCGGTCCTGAATGCCCTGGATGCCACTTGCAACACCCGGAATGCCAGCTCAGGTGGGTTTGGCAATATTCGGAAGTAGCGCTGACAGCTAGGTGTCGAAATTAAGGCGCGGTGTCTTTCGCCACACAACATCCCTCCCCCCGTGGCAAAAGAAAAATTGAGGCACGAAGTTTTTCGTTATCATTTTCTTTTCCCATGGAGGTTACATTTTATACTCATTTTCCTAGTTGTGTGCGGAAATCGCGTCGCGTGTCTTTCCTTGTTTTTTTCTTTATTATCCATATGGCCGTACCTATGATTCCTGCGATAATTACAACTATGGACACGGAGCCCACGGGATATATTACATTTTTATTAGATAAGAAGTTGACGTGGTTGTCTTCTAGCTCCTCGTTTATTTCCTCGAGGTTCAGGCTTAGTTTATTAAATTCCGCGGGATCATTGATCACCGGTTCTAGCCGTAGTTCTGTTCCAGCTTTTCCATTATTCCCAATATTTTTAGTAACTGTTTTGAAGGTCAGATTGAACTGTGGTAAATGCATTTGTATGCACTTGATGTATTCTCGTTTTTTCGTTCGTAGTGTTAAGTCCGTCGTAGTCAGTCTACAGTTTGCATTTAGCTTGATTTTTCCTGTTCTAGTTATTTCTATCTTATTTTCAGCCTGATTATTGCATTGTATGGTTACTTGTTGTTTATATGGGGTAGAAAACAACCATGTCTGCGGTTCTGCTAAAGTTAACCAGAACGTCACGTTCGAGAGAATGTGGCGTCGTTCGCAATTGTTTCTTTGCGCTCTTATATAAATCTGCACCTCGCATGGTGCGTACGCTGTTATGAAATATACGGGGCGGTTTGTATCGCATATAAAAATCGTATCAGAGTGCGTACACTTGTCTAGCTCGTTTTCGTTTAGTGTTAGATAGTTTCGATTTTCTTTATTAATAGCTAATAGCGTATGTGCGGTTTTGGGGATTACGAATACATTTTTATTGTCGTGTACCGGCAGGGGGGTTACTCGCACAATTTCGTACTTGGGGTAAGTGATAATTGGGAAAGCTAGGATCGTGTATACGTTGGGGATGTCATAGTATGCATTTATTTTTACAAATTTTTCGATGGTATTCCAATTTTCTACCTGTAACTTGAAAGGGAAGTGTGCCCCTCGGGATAGGTGGGTCGTCGCTTCTCTTAATTCTGATACTATAGTTTCGAGTGGCAGTAATCGTACGAGAATTATGCCGTGTTTTGCGTATGTAAGATATTCCAGGGTATCTTTTATGTCGCTTATTAATTTGGCTGTTATCGTGCTTATTACTAAAAGGTGCTCGTCTAAATCCTCACGGCGTATTATTTTTGCTACTCGTTGCTGTACTCGTTTCGTAACATTCGCTATTAAATTTTTGTTTTTACTTAATGTCTTTTCTAGCGTCTCAATGTGCCCTAACGTGGCGTTCATAATTCTTATTTGGTGCTTTGCCGCGTGCTGTATTGTCTTCTGTTGATTGTTTATTGTGTCTAGTTGTTCTTGTATTTGTCGTGCGTCGTCGGCGTCCATTGTTCCGAATAGGGTTTTGCCTATGGTGCCTATTGCGTCTATCAGTCCGCGTCGGCTCGTCGTTGTTTTATATACGGTTTGCAATCGTAACAGTAGCTGTGTCAGTTGTGTATTACTGTCTTCCGTCACGTGGAGGATGTTGTTACATGCGTCTCGGTTGTCATTGTCTGCGTTACTGCAGAGCCCTTTGACCTGTTCCAGGTAATCTTGGAGTAGATGATGTCTCACTCCGAATGCCGCGACATCAATTCTGATGACTAGTTTCCACGTATTTTCTTGTAGTTGCATAGTCCCGATTTTCTCGAAGTATACTCCTGGTTCGTCGCTAAATGATGTCACCTCGTACGGCGGCATCGGTTCGGGTGTCATTTCTCCCGCTAGGTGAAAGATGATGATCGGTATTCTGTAATCGGAGTATTTTTTTTTTTTTTGGATTTGGTGTTATTTTTATCATATTTGTGCTGACTATGGCTGCCGACTTTTATATACTTTAGCGAGTCGCTTCAGTCTGAAGCTGTTTTCTGTCTCGTCACGTCTTGTAAAATTATTATGGCTCCTCTTGAGCAGTTCGTGCCGGTTCGGGGTGTGGTGACACCAGCGGACCCTCGTGCTGACGACGAAGGGGAGGAAACCACCCTTCCTGTGTTAATTTTGCCCGAACGTACGCGAACTCTGGGCCCTGTACCCGGTCGCGTGTATTATCGAGCCGGTACGCGGGAATTTTTGATCGGACGTGACCGTCGAGTACCGGACAATATGGTCCTCTTTTTGATGATCGCCGAGCTGCGTATTCTTTTCATAGGCCAGGGGCCTGGTGCTCCCCGTCGGAGTTAACGTAAGTTTTGCTGACGTCTATCCGCTTCGGGTTGCTCTTTTAATTTTTCTGCGCGGTCTCGCGTCAGTTGGCCGCTACCTTCGAGCAGAGTCAGTGCTTTTGTTTGTTCTCTTTTAATTTTTTCTCTGCTTTCAATTATGCGGTGCTTTCGGTGCTCGCGACATTTTGCTCCCTCCACATGCGATGCCTGCCAGCGGGTATATTGGCTGATGGATTCTCGGCCGGCGGCTGCTGTGGATCGCGAGGCACCCCAATCGCCTCCTCCTCCTTATGATAAGGTGGCCCGTCTTGGCACTGTAGTGCCCATCTTCCTGTTGCGGGTGACGCTGCACACCGCAACAGGACACAGGGACGTGGTCGTAGTTCGTCCTCGTCAAGAGTAAATTTTAGTAAGTCTTACTACTGTATATATATATTTTTTGTTTTGCTTATTTATACTGCTTATTTCTACCGCTTATTGTTGGTATTCCGTTGCGCGTGAGCCCTATTCTTCGATAAATGCCTTTAGCCGATTTGCATGCACGCGTATCGTCTTGCGCTTTATTTTAATTGTATAATTTACGTCACTGTGTTTTTCCACAATCACGTATGGCCCTATCCATTGTGATTCGAGCTTTTTTGACCGTCCGCGTCGTACTGTTTCGTCGTGTAGCAGTACCTTGTCTCCTACTTTAAATGTTTCCTTATTACATTTTTTATCGAATTGTTGCTTTGCTTTTTCTTTTTCTTCTTTGGTATGCTCTCTCGCGACTTGATTCGTGGCGCGGATTCGTTTTCGTAATTCCTTCGCGTAATCTTCGTACGAATAAGTTAGTTTCGGGGGCCTCGTTAGGGCT
>NW_027249605.1:0-118492 GCF_030848795.1 Temnothorax nylanderi | reverse complement strand
TGCTGAGCTTTTTGGAATTTCCTTGACCAATAATCGGTGGAACTTTCTGGAACTGTCAATTGGCGAGACCGTTCCCTACTCGGGTGCTTTCGTGCGCGTGCGTTGCGATGGTGCGAGGGAGTAATGCCTCTGTCGCGGAAGGAGCGGATGACGGAGAAAGGAGCAAAACAAGCAAGCGTGCGACGACTAGACAACAAACAATGCTGCCAAACTCAGCGGGTGCGTTCGATGGGAATATGGCTGGGGATGGTCACGTGGATATAAATAGAATTAACACATTAAAGGCATCAGTTAATAGGCATAATGATATAGTAAATAAATTTTTATTAACTTTGAAAGAAACTGCGGATAAGAGGTCCCAGATAGAGACAGCATTTCGTTTTTGCAAGGAAGCGTTCTTGGAAGTGGCGACCACCCTTGCCTATATTTTAGAAGTAAAATCTGAAGAGCACATGATTGATAATGTTAAGTCAGCAGTTCGCGAGGTCATGGAAAATTTCAATAAATTTCCTAACACAATTAATGCGGATAAGGCAGACGCAGTATATGCGGGAGCGAGAGGAACATATGCAGCCGTTACTGCGACAGGCGTTCCAGAAGTACGAGTCTCACGTGGCCCTACTCTTAAGGTGCCCACGGCAACGGCCTTCATGATAGTGCCTGACGATAAAAATATGGACAAGTATAATTCCTCGAATGCTACTAGAGAAGCAATGTGTAAGGCACTAAAGCCCTCTGACTGTGCTCTTAAAATTGAAAAAGTCACAAACATAGGAAAAAATGGAATAAAAATTGAGGCAATCTGCCCGGACATAAAGAAAATAAAAGCGCAACCGGAACTAGCGAGGATGGGGCTCAAGGTTGTGGAGAACGTCAAATTTAATCCGCGATTGATTGTCTATGGAGTACCTGTGGAGATGTCGTGCGAGGAGATCAGAGATGAGCTCATTGCGCAAAATCTTAATGGAGATACAAACGCGGATATCAGGGTAGTGTACATGTATCAACCTAAAGCTGACAAGCGATACACAAGTTGCGTTCTAGAAGTTGCGCCTGAAGTGCGTAGGCGACTACTAAGCAGCAGCCGTATCTATTTGCGCTACTCTGCATGCAATTTCGCAGATCACATCAGAGTAATACAATGTTACAAATGTCTAATGTTTGGACACATTGCCAAAGACTGCAAGTCGACGCCTGCCTGTGGACATTGTTCTGGAACACATGAGACGAGAGACTGTGACAACAAACATAAACCACCTACATGTGGAAATTGCTCTCGTAACACGAGGGCACCAACAGGCAATGTGGCACATTCGGCCATGGATGCAAAAAAGTGTCCAATACTAAATAGCAAAATCAAGGACAGACTTACAAATATCAACTATGGATAACCTGGAGACAGGATTTGAGGATCTACGCGCCTGTCATGTTAATTGTCAGTCCATCATTGCACATCTTGATGAATTCCGTTCTTATTTCGCTGATTCTGGATATCACATTATTTGCATGTCGGAGACTTGGCTTAGACCCGAAATCCCTGACAGCATGGTTGCTCTTCCGGGTTACACTCTCTATATATGTGACAGGACTGGACGGCGGGGAGGAGGTGTGGCTTTTTTCCTGCTTAACACACTACTAGCTGTCGTTGTCGAACAGTCAACGACTGACGAACATCATCGGAAACCGGAATTTCTTATTGCAGAAATAAACTTCGGCTGTAACTCCAGACTCCTACTTGCAGTAGTCTATAGGCCGCCTAACTGCGGCTACCTTCAGGAATTTGAGCATCTTTTTCAAGATCTACAGACAAAATATCGACATTCTATTATATTTGGTGATTTTAATGCTGACATGATGGTTAATACATATGATAGTGCACAGCTGAATAGCTTTGTTGCAACCTCAAATATGTATCTGGTACCGTACGGTAGTACTCATCATTTAAAAGACTCTAGCACCTTCTTGGATCTGTGCATCGTAGACGACAACAGCAAGCTTAAAAATTTTGGAAAAACCGCAGTTTCTTTTTTATCGGCACATGACCTTGTTTATATTGTTTACAGAATCAGTATCAAACGTCGTTCACCCAGGTTAATTACATGTAGAAATTTTAAAAACTTTAATAAGCAGAGCTTTCTTGAAGAGGTTAGTGAGTGTGACTGGTCGGATTTAATAACCTCAAAATGCATGGATGACAAGGTAGACATCTTCAATAGTAAACTAATAGGCTACTTTAATAAACATGCTCCTCTGCAGAAGATACTCTTCAAGAATTTGCCGGCACCATGGTTGACTAAGGAAATTAAAGATAAGATGCGTGAAAGAGACAGACTCAGAAAAGTCTGGCGTAGGAGAAGAGACCGTGCAAGTTATGAAGGCTTCAAGACAATGAGAAACTATGTGCAAAATGAAGTCCGAGAGGCTAAGAAGACTTATTACCTAACTACTTTTGGAAGGGAGGATAATCCTGCGGCGGTATGGAGTAAGTTGAGACATCTCGGTCTGATCAAAGCGAAGGAAGCTAATAGGTGTCTAGCTTGCTCTGTGGACGAGCTAAACAAGTATTTTGCAAATGATACAGTGCAGGTGCTGCAGACGGAGAGTGTAGCTGGTCAGATAGGGGAGATGTTTGATGACAGCAAACTATATTTCACATATGCGGCGCCAGATATTATTGCAAGATCCCTCGCAAAAATCAAATCCAATGCAATTGGCATAGATGGAATATCGCTAAAGCTTATTGAAATGTGTCTGCCGAACATTATGCCGGTGGTAGAGCATGTGTTTAATTTTTCTTTGATGCATGGTATATTTCCGGGGGCTTGGAAGACTGCAACAATCACTCCTATAGCAAAGGTAAAGCATCCGACTTTAGCGCAGCATTACAGGCCGATATCCATTTTATCAACTATCTCTAAAGCCCTTGAAAGAATTGTATCGGATCAAATAGTACAGTACTTAGTAGATAACGATTTGCTGGATGAGTGTCAATTCGCATATAGAAAGAACTCGTCGACTCAAACATGCATCATAAGAATGTTGGATGAGGTGAGGCAGGCGGCGGACTCCAGGATGGTCACTGTCTCTGTCTTCTTCGACTTCTCTAAGGCATTTGACAGGGTTCAGCGTGGGATTCTCATCGGTAAACTCAGGGACATGGGCTTCTCTGAGTCTGTGCTCAGTTGGATTGAATCCTACCTGACTGATAGATCGCAGGCAGTCCGCGATCAGTTTGGAGATGTGGTCTCTTCTCTGGCACGTGTTAAGGTTGGAGTACCTCAGGGTTCCGTTCTTGGACCGCTATTGTTTGTTCTCTACATTTCGGATATTAAGAAAATTTTGCGACACTGTAAACGAAATTTTTATGCGGATGATCTACAAATTTATTTGCATTGTGAGCCGAGGCACTTAAGAAATGGTATCCAGGAGGTAAATGAGGACGTTGAGGCGATAGTACAGTGGGCGAAACGAAATGGACTACTACTGAATCCAGATAAGACGCAGGCCATCATCTTTGGGTCGGCAAGATACATAAATTCTATACAGCTAGAGAGACTCCCGAGTATCATGGTGAGCGGAGTTGCGGTGGATTTCTCCTGCGATGTGAAGTATCTGGGAATAAATATATCCAACACTCTAACGTGGGACAAAAATGTTACAAACACTGTCAAGAAGATGCAATCTAAACTATATCAACTCAAGATATCTAAGCACCTGTTGCCAGAGGCATTGAAAGTAAGATTGATTGTTTCGCTGATTTTTCCGCAACTGGACTATTGCTGTGCAGCATATACAGATATAACTGCGGAACTAAACTCAAGATTGCACAGGGCATTGAATGCCTGTGTAAGATTTGTGTACAATGTTAAAAGAGATGAACATATTACGCCTTCTTATCACAGATTGCGTTGGCTCAAGGTGGATATGAGAAGAAGCTATTTTGTGGGATGTCAACTAATTAACATTATACGTACACATCAGCCGAGTCTCCTCTACAATTGTCTCACATTTAGGTCTGCCGAAACATGTAGGAGTACGAGAGCTGCTGAGGATCTTCTATCTCTCCCTCCCTGTAGAACAGAGTTGTTCAGGCGATCTTTCAGATCTTGCGCGTCTAAACTATAGAACGACCTTCCGCCGGATATTCGGGATGCTCAATCAAAGAGTAGTTTTAAGGATAAATTTCATAAATATCTTCTGCGGATGTCTGGGATAGATTAGTCACGTGACCGCTCTAGTTGTTTTGTGTCGGACGCACGTTAGCCTAAGTCATATACTGTTCTGGAGTCTTGTGTGCTGTCTGGAACTTGTATTATTGTATTATGGTATTATTGTATTATAGTATTGTCATTATTATTATTATTATTATTGTATCTCAATTATTTCTTGGTGCATATTCAATTTTTTCTCTCTCTCTCTCTCTCTCTCTCTCTCTCTCTCTCTCTCTCTCTCTCTCTCTCTCTCTCTCTCTCTCTCTCTCTCTCTCTCTCTCTCTCTCTCTCTCTCTCCTCTCCCTCTCCTCTCTCTCTCTCTCTCTCTCTCTCTCTCTCTCTCTCTCTCTCTCTCTCCACTTTTTTCTTCTCCTGCTGGTTGTGTGGCGCTAATGTTTGCTGTGTCAACAATAAAACGTATCTTCCTATGATTTATTTTGTGAAAGTCGCACGTAGAAGAATAATACCTTATCATATGATCAATCTTGTTCGTAAAATGTAACAGACAGAATCATGGCTTTACAGACCAGGAGTAACTGCAATACTTGAATTAATATTTTTTTCATTACTTTATCCGTGCTGTCTATATATATGGTTGTATGGTTCTAACTTCTCTCAGCCTTACATATTTTGAAGGAGATCGAAATGCTTGAGATTATTATTATTGGTACGCAGATCAAGGTATCTTATATTTAAATTATTTTTCAACGAGATAATAATATTAGGTCATCACTGCATCGACTATCATTTTTCTTGATTTTGTTTTGTATAACTTTTTCTGCTCTTTTTGGTATATATGGTGTTATTTTATTTTTAATTAAGTGATGCACATACTTTTATAACTTTTTTATTAATAATGTCATCTGCTGGAAGTTTGCTTGTTGTTTCTTATATTTATAAAACTGGCATGAAAATGTTGAGAAGAATATTTGATATTGTTGGTTATCATACTGAAATGAATGTGCAGTGCTCCTTCTTAAGATGATAATTCCTCCTTCATGTTTATATTTCTTTAGAAAAGAAGTATGCAATTGCGGACCTTGAGGTTACTCTTGGTGACGAGAAGTATTTGGATGTGTGCGTAATAGCGCACAATTGGATGAGTGAAGACGGAAAAAATTGTCTTTATCCTACTTATTTAGCCCCTAATAAACAAGGCATTGCGGCCAAGAAATGCATGGAGCCCATTGCAAAATTCAACACATATCCGGCTACTATTCGTGCTTGGTTTGGTAAGATAATTTCTCTCATTGTTCTTTTTGTACTTGTGTTAAAATGACAAGATAATGTACTATTCTCGTTTATCTGTGTAAGTCCTGTCTTATTCCTCGGCTATTTACTTCTTTAATTTTAATCATAAACACTGACACCTTTTATTCTTACTTCTAGTGACATATGAGGAAGCAAGGGGAAAGCTGGAACGGGCTGTTGACAAAACTGATCTAGAATCTGATGCAGAGAAAGATAAGGCAAATCGAGGTCTTCGCAAGAGAAAACATTTGTCATCCGAAGATGAAGGCGATAAAAATCCGACAAAAGTGGGGAAGTCTCAACTTGTCTCACAGAAGGGCAATAGTCTTGATTTGCCAACATTCACTTTCTCGCCTTTACCTGGAGAAAGAGGTAAATATCTTTACCTCATTTATTTATAACTTACAATTTTTATCCTAAGAAAAACTTTAAAAGATTTCAAATTATAAATGTCCTTTCACCGCCGCGATTTTTGTTTTTTAAAACATAATGAAAGATTTTTCCATTGCTATTTGATTTTTACTTGGAGACTGCACTAAAAGGATTACTATTATTATTACATTATTTTTGTTCTGGCAGAGAATTTCAGGAAAACCAATGAAGGTTCAGTACCCTGTCTGGCTACTACAATTAGTCATTCAAGTGATAAAAACTATAATTTACCTTCAACTTCAACTGAATCACAGAGCATTAATGCTCAGACCAAAGATAACGGCTTGGATTTTGACTGTACTAGAAGTGACATTACTAAGTCCCAGAAGAGCTTTACGGTCTCATCAACACCTCCTTCTAGTGGTACATCAAAGACAATGACTGGTATGTCCAAAAATATTTCTTTAATTGTATCTTGAAACTCTCAGATATAGATATTGGTTTGAAGATTTCAGTAATTACTTTTCTTCTTTTCTTTATCTAGCCTTATCGCCCTTATCTAGTAGGCTATCTCTTAATGTTACTCAGCCAGGCTCCAATAATAGCAAGAAGAAATCCAATCAGGGCAACAGACAATCTCCTAATGTTTTCCAGCCGAGCTCCAGCAGTAACAATAAAGAATCAGTATCTCAGCCGAGCTCCAACAGTAGCAAGAAAGAATTAAATCGGAGCAGCAGATCATCTCTCAATGTTTCTAAATCCAGTATCAGCACTAAAGAGAAACAATCCAACCAGGGCAAGGTCAGAAGTGATACAGGTAATGGAAATTATGATGATTTCTTGCAATAGTACTTTTATTGTCACCAATACAAATTATACAACGTAAAATGAATTTAATTCGTTGCAGGAGTTGTAGGAAAACTTCAAAAGTCTGCAAAAAAACATTCTGATATCAGTACACATAAAAATAGAAAAGAAAATAAAGAGAGAATAAAAAAAGGTATTGACAAAAATAAGAGTGTCTGACGATGCTTTTTTTTCTTTCATGTTATCATCAATCATTTTTTATTAATTATTTTACAGCAACAGCGGATAAATCTCAACGACCTGTTCTCGGAATTGCTGACACCAATGAAAAATTAGAAAGAAGTAATTCATTTACCTCGAGTTTATTGTTGGAACGTGGTAAAAGTCCCTCAAACTCTATTTCAAGTGCCCTTCCAACAAATAAAAATGATGGTAAAAGTTAATGATTGCATTTTCCCAGTTGCATGTATATATCAGTCTTTAGCAACAATACTAAAACCACAAAATGTCGTGATAATTTTGGATACATTTCTTTTGATCCTATGCTTTGTTTCCAGGAAATAACACTCACACTGATAATTTTGAGGAGATGGACCCTCGAGCAACAAGCTCCCCACGAGGACATGACCTTGCCTCTGACAGTTCTTACGAGGATTACGCTAAGGACTCAGATTATGAACCACATTCCAATGATGGTGAGATATTGTTTTGTTAATAACTGTTTTGTATTTTACAAATGAATGTTCTTCTGTAAACTCATCGATTTATTTTTAATTGTAGACTCAATTAGCCACAAAAGTCTTGATTTTGTTGATGAAGTCAGCCAATCGCCAGCGATTGAGCCGATAAATTTAAGTGGGCAAGAGACAATAAATGAAACAACTGACAAAACGACTGTTAGCAAACCTGCCGAGCAGATTGATAAATTGACACCTATTCGTAAATAATATTTTCCTATTTTTAAATATGTAATTCTTGTAAGTATTAAACACCATTTTTAATGTATTTTGTCACTTTGCAGAAATCATGAAGCTGCAGTATGAAAAAATCAGTAGACTCGAAAAGGCGTACACAAAGCTCCAAACGACTGTTGAAGAAATACGCCAGCTTTTATTGAATAGGACAGAAGTGCTCCACCATCCAAAGGGCCTACCAAGTCTGCCCTTCCCAACGTTAGAGATTGCTAAAACTGCTGAAGATCTCACAAATAAAAACTGTTCCATAAAGGATTATATTGTAAGTTGAAAGATACCTATAACTTATTTGTTACGTCCTGCGAACTAAACGATTTCCCTTTTTCGCGGAAACTCCTATGCGGCTAGGATAGCCCTGGTGGAAATAATTTTACAACAATTTACGTATTTCTATGAAAAATTACAATCTTCTACAACAAATCACAAATTTCTACAAATTTGTGAAAATTGTAGAAATTCATGGTGAATTGTAGTAAATTGTAGTAAGTTGTAAAAAGTAATAGAAAATTGTAACAACTTTTTTACGAACATTTTTATGAGACGTAGTAAATCGTAGAAGTTGTAGATTATTGTAAAAATCATAACTATTTATAACTATCTACAACATTCTGCAAATATTTTTTATGAGAACGTAGTAAATTGTAGAAGTTGTAGATTATTGTAAAAATCACAACTATTTACAACTTTCTACAACGTTCTAACAAAATTTTTTATAAAAATTTTAGTAATTTGTAGAAGTTGCAAATTATTGTAAAAATTACAACTATTTACAACTTTCTACAATATTCTAAAAATATTTTTATGATTAAATGTAAGATATAAACAAAGTATACTTGTCCCACTCTAACTTATACTGCATCAGTGTGCACTAGTTTAGCAGTGCAGGAATAGAAACAGATCTTATTGAAAGTTGTAGATTTCAGCATAGCCTGATGTAAAAATGTCGAACATGTCGCATATTTAGTATGTTTATCCAGTGAGAAGGTTGATGTCGAATCGACGTCAATTCAACGTCGATTCACCGGAAACTCATCGACATCGAAATTAACATAAAAAATCAGCTGATTTCAATCAAATTGTTTTGGCATCAAGAGTTGCTTCTTTTTAAGTTACCTGTGTTCAAAACTCTAAAAATTTTTTCTAAAATTAAGAGACTAATGGCCGGTATTCATAGTCGGATCTTATTTCAAGACCGTCTTAAGTTATGTCTTAAGACGCTAAAGCCCCTTGCACAATGTCAGGCAACAGGCAATAGGAACAGGGAATAGAAATCAGAAATCATGTATAAATACATGTATAAATACAGAATAAACAGTGACACAGGCAATAGACACAGAGTTTCCGTCACGTTGGAAATTCTGTGCCTATTGCCTGTTGCCAACCAATCATAGTATTCGAATTTTTTAGGTTGTAATTAACGATTTTTTTGTTATTTCCTGTTCCTATTGCCTGTTGCCTGGCATTGTGCAAGAGGATTAATACGGCTATGCGATTGGTTCATGACATTTTAAGATTCAACTTAAGACGGACTTGAATATAAGAACCGACTATGAATATCAGCCTGTCACCATATGAGAGTATGCATAGTCATCGGTTCGATATCGATCGACATCGAATCGATGACTATCTGCATACTATATGGTGATAGTCTCTTAATTTTAGACAAAATTTTTAGAGTTTTGAACACAAGTAACTTAGAAAAAAGCAACTTAATGCCAAAACAATTTGATTGAAATCGGCTGATTTTCAATGTCAAATTCGATGTCGATAAGTCATCGATTCGATATCGAATAGATGACCGACATCAATTTTGTAAGACATATATATATATATATATATATATATATATATATATATAATGAGCCGACCCTATTAAGAGCTGACACCTTCCGTACGTCTGCTAACAATAAGTGTAACATATATAGACAATACGAAACGTCTTCATCAATCAATGTTGTAGCACAGTGCGGAAGGTGACTGACTCAAGAGCCAGGGGTTTCAGGTTCAAATCCAGCGGTGGTAAGCAAATTTTCTAAGTACAATATAAATTTATTTAATTAAGCTTGCACGTAATCAAGATTTTCAGCAATAAAATAATGTTCAACGAGAGAATTTAAGTAAATTTTATATTTTATTTTGTAGTATATCCAAAAAGTTGTAGTTATTCATAAAAATTTCTACGTAAATTTATGAAAAATTACAAACATGGCCCAAATCGCGTACTTTTGACGTAAAAATTACGTGAAAATAGCGTGAAAAGTTGTAATTATATTATAAGAAATTGTAGTTTTCGCATAATTTTTGCGTGAAAATTTGTAAAATTATTTCCACCAGGGAGGCCTTAAGATTACGATAAGTAAACTGAGCACGGACGGTTATCGATCGGCGAGTGAGCCTTGATCCCCTCACATTCCTTTTTTTTACGATCAAACTGCCTATTTGCTTGAGGAAATAAAAGCGACCTCCCAGACGGATTCTATCAGTTGTCTGGCCCACCCGGCGACATGACGCGCGAAAAGGGCCTTAGTCGCAGATAAAATTGGTAAAGATCTTTATTGCATCGAGCGAGGTTTGCTCGTACGATGTTTCCGACAAACAGAAACAAAGCCTAACACGTGTTCTAAAATACACATGGTAGAAGTTTCTGTTTGCACTTAAGATCGAGAGGTATGGATCGTCTGCTAACATAAGAACAGGGTCGCGAGATAAATAAGGACCCCTAATAAAAGGAAAATCGGGAATAGTCGAAAACAAATGCGTCATGCGACACTGGGAGAAGCGATGAGTTGCACCCCGATAAGACAGTGGGGGCCTCACCAGGGGACTCACCAATGGAAAACCGGAAAAATCGATAACCGTCTCTAGCTTTCTAGGATAGGCGAAAACTTAAGATCTGGCTCTTGGGTGAGAAACGTCTCGCCCAATAGAAAACCCTCTAGATAAAAATTAGAAGAATCCCACCAACCAAAAGTCCCAAAAATAAAAACCAGACACACCCCACATAAAATCCACCCCTTCCATTCCTTACATTTTCCTATATAAACCCTGACATTGCGGCACTCCTCCTCCAAAGCTTCCGAGTTTCTTCAAGCCTCCCAAGCTTAGTCTCGTGTTTTTTTCCTCAGCTTTACAATCGTGATCTCTTCCGCTTTTGAGTCGCGATTCAACACTTATCGTTAGAGTCAGTGCAACACATCTGACCACACACAACTGATTCCGTCTCTTCCCTCAACCAAGGGTCATTTCGACGCGCAGTCATCAAATTGTCTAACGGTGTCATCAAACTCATCAAGTAGTAAGTCCTGTACACACACACGTATATATATCGGCTCCCCTTCGTTTATATATTCACGGGTTAGGGAAGTCTCTCAGTTATAACCTTCAACTATTTTTAACCCTATTACTTCCGAATTAGCCGATTTATCGGTAGATCCGCCATAGTCTTTCTCTATTACTTTGAGTTAGCTGACTCGTCGGTGGACCGAGGTATATTGCTTTGAGTTAGCTGACCCGTCGGTGGACCGAGGTATATTGCTTTGAGTTAGCTGACCCGTCGGTGGACCGAGGTATGTTGCTTTGAGTTAGCTGACCCGTCGGTGGACTCGAGGTAAATTCCTTTGAGTTAGCTGACTCGTCGGTGGACCGAGGTATATTGCTTTGAGTTAGCTGACCCGTCGGTGGACCGAGGTATATTGCTTTGAGTTAGCTGACTCGTCGGTGGACTCGAGGTATATTGCTTTGAGTTAGTTGACTCGTTGGTAGACTCGAGGCACTCCTTGGATCTCCAAAACCTTTTTTTTTTTGTTTCTCGTAGGAAGAGGCAATCTTCACGTGCCACAACAGTCCTCACGCTCGAGGCGACATTAATACGTGAACCAGAGACAAAGAACCACGGTAGGTAAGAAGAGGGTAATCCGTCCCCCGAGGCAAAACTGGCCCCTAGTCGAACGTTTAACACACAGTGTCAACGTTCAACCGTCTCCGAAAACCCCTAATGAGACTGCCATGCGGACGATCATATCATTGAGGGGTTTCATCATTGACTGCAGAGTCACTTCCCAAGGGGAGACCTCAACCCCCCAACAGAAAGGTCGTACACGAACGAAACCGGACGTATACGAACCATACGAACAGGAACCTCCTACCCGGATAGGAGGTTCTACTTGGAACAAGGTGGGCCCAGTCTTACGCGCTTCCGCCCAAGACTGAGCCCATTTAACAATGAGGGAGAAAATATATCCCACCACCACAATATGGATCCCGTCCGGCGCCACCCGCCGACAAGGATCCGCATCTTCAGCCGCGCACCCCCCCCCCAGGCCCCGCCCCGAAGAAACGGGACCCAGGGGAGGCGCGAGGCAACCAAGTCGGGAGCTCCACCGCAAGACCACGGAGAAAATCCACCCAGGGGCGGCCAACCCCAGTCCGCCGCCACAAAAAGGCTACCGGTACCCGCTGCATCCAGCGGGGCCGGAGCCCCAACAGCAGCGAGCGGCAATCCGCGGCCGACCAACCCCAGGAGCACCCCCCGGCCTACCGCGGCGAACACCCCGAAAACAATCCCGGCAGAAATAATCCGCCACAACCTATCCTCCCATAGTTGGGTCCCTCGCAACCCCGAGAAGACGACAAGCGCCGACCGCCCCCGGGCAACCCACCCCCCAGGGATCCGGGAGCGTCGCCAGAGACGACGCACCGGACCCCAGGAGCAGGGAAGCCCGCAACCGGCCACCGCCCAACCGCCCCCCCGATGAACGCCAGAAACCCCGGCAACAACAACAACAGCATTCCACCCGCAGTCAGGAGAGACCAACGCTCGCCGCAGATTAAACATATTTATAAGTTTATATTTACAAGGTTTGCAATCGGCTGAACAGACGTCAACCATCGTCCTCCGGAAGCTGACGTCTTCTCTCGTCCTCTTCTTTCTTCTGCAATACCCTTTCCGCAAATACGGAAAAGGCTCGCCATGCCTCTTTCGAGTCGCAGATCCGCGCGACGATCGTCTTCAGCGACAAATCCTGGCCCAAGGCCACCGTGAGCTCGCCTCGTTCCAGTCCCCAGAACGGGCAAACGGCAATCGTATGCTCAGATGTATCATCCGGATCGGCACAATATTTACACGCCGAGGTGTCCTCCTTACCGATCCTAAAAAGGAACGACCCAAAGCATCCATGGCCTGTCAAGAGCTGTGTCATTCTAAATGTTAGGAATCTAGTCCTCCTGTCGAGCCAATCGTCAAAATTGGGAGAAATTGCCTCTCGTGTTCTTCTACCGGGAAGACGCTGGTCCATGATGTATGTCGACCACTCTCGACGAAGTTCCAACCACTCGGTCGCCCGCTCTTCCCTCGGAGAATTAACTGTGAAGGATCCCTGTTCCTTCAGTTCCCTCAGGTTCATGTAGACCCTTCGCAGGTAGGCCGCGTATAGTTGGATTGGCGGAACCCTTGCCAAGAGCGTGGCCGCCTCGTACGAGACCGTACGGTAAGCCATGATGGTTCTCGTTGCCGCCACACGAATCACCCGACGCAAAAGTCTCCTCTGTGTCTCGGAGGAATCCAACTCCGTGCTCCAAATCGGGGCTGCGTATAATATCACGGACATAATAACGCCATAATATAGTCGACGTTTGTTCTCTACGGGACCCCGAAGGTTCGGAAGGATCCCGCAGAGAGCTCTGCTTATTTTCGAGACTTTTGAAGCAACATATTCGAAATGAGAACAGAAATTCCATCTGCTGTCCACAATAACCCCCAAATACTTCATCTTGTACTTAATGGGGATTATATTTCCATCGAAAAATATACTCGAGTTACGTGGGCATCTCCCAAAAAATATCGCCTCCGTCTTGTCCCAGGATATCTCCAAACCCAGGAAATCTATTTTGATGAGTAAACGTTCCAGACACTCGTCGATCAGTTCGCATACCATGTCGAAGTCGTCTCCCTCCACGATCAGCAGTGTGTCATCCGCATAACAAATTAGACTGCAATTTTTCGGTAAAAGGGTTCTCAGCACATAATCAAACGCAATGTTCCAAAAGAGAGGCCCCAGTACCGATCCCTGAGGAACCCCTCTGTTTACCTTCCTTGTGCGTCTACCGTTCGGTGTTTCAAATCTTATCTTTCTCCCGGAAAGGTAGGACTCCGATATTCGTCGAAGGTATTTCGGGAAACCCTTCACCCTTAGCGCATATCTTATTGCCCGCAGTAATATAGAGTTGAAAGCGTTCTTTATATCCAGGGATAGTGCCAAAGCAACCCTGCCATTTGCGCGAGCCTCCGTGATTATTTGTTTAAAGAGAAAAAGAGCATCCGTGGTTGATCGCCTCTTTCTAAAGCCGAATTGGCGATCGGATAGGTTGGCCCTCTGATTGTTCTCCATGAAATCACAAAGACGTTCCGCGATGATTCTTTCAAACATCTTCCCTGTTTCATTTAATAGGCACACCGGTCGTGTCTTCGGGACCTCTCCAGGTTGAGAGTCTCCCTTGGGAATCAAAACCAGATCTGCGGTTTTCCAACTGGCCGGAAAAATTCCGTTTTTTAGATAGATATCAAAGATTTGCGTCAATCTACCTATCATTGTTCCGGGGAGCTTTTTCAGAGTTACCGCCTTGAAACCGTCCGGGCCGGGAGCCGTTCCGGTATTTTTCTTTGCCTCGATCGCACGAGCGGTCTCCTGAGGTGTGACCGCGACATAGTCTGCCTCGCAGTCTCCCATATCTACCGGTACCAAATCTCTACCCGGAGGGAACAATTTGTTGAGTAGATCGCTCAAAATGCCCGGTTCCAGTGTCAACATCATGCTCGGTGTCGATTTACGTAGCTTAGCCATTACTGGGTTTTGTACGGCAATCCCCATGGGTCCTCGTCTAAAGTAGAGATGAGTTCCTACCAGGCTTTTGATTTGGCCTTACGTATCTCCGTCTTGAATTCTTTATTGGCCAAAACGTATGCCGATCTTTTGCCCGCTGAGATCACCGCAGAGTCCCTATTGCGGCCTCGGAACCAAATTCTCCTGGCGTTAATCGCTGCCTTGCGTAGTCGTGAGATATCGTCGTTCCACCAATACGTTTGTCTCCCAGGTCCGCCACTTGTTCTGGGGACGGCCATCGTGCAGGCACTGAATATGGTTCGATGGATCCAGCGGTCCGGCGGAGCCTGGATCATATATTCCCGGTCTCGGGGCGTAACCGCACAGGCCCACTCAATAGCTTCCTCGTATAACTCGACATCCATCTTTTTGAAATTCCATCTACGCGGTCTTGTTGGTGTGTTGCTTCGATATGACTCGTCAGAAATAGTAAAACATATATACATATGGTCGGACAACGAAGCGATGTCCTCCCGCACCGACCAATCTCTTACTTTACGCACTAAGTTTGGAGATGACCAGGTTAGGTCAATTATTGAACTACCTTGATGACCCGCGAAAGTAGGTCTATTTCCAACATTCACCAATCTCAAGTCCGCCTGCGAGGTCCATTCCTCCAGCCAGTCCCCGCGAAGGTCAGTTAGGTGCGCTCCCCATGCGATATTGTGTGCGTTAAAATCTCCGCAGACCAATAGCTTACAATTTGCCGGTATGTTCGAGCAGATGACGGTCAGCTCATCTAAGAAATCCCTATATTGTTCCATGCGGCAGTTTGGAGAGATATACACTGATATTATGTAAAGTCTATTTATTTGTATCGACACGGAGTTTCGTCCCCTGCAGTGTAACTTTGCAGGGAAATTCATAAGCCTATTATTTACAAATATAACCGCTAATTTATCCCGGCTAACAAACCAAGACTGGGAATCGGGCGCTCTCGGAGGCTCAGATACGATACACACCGCGGCCCCAAGTTCAGCCGAATGATGAATCAGGAGGTCTTTTGCCTCTCTGCTCTTATTTAGGTTGACTTGAATAAACTTAAGCATTTCTAGTTGTATTCTTATTCAGCGGCTGTCTTTCCACACAAGCTTTAGTGCTTCCCAGCCGATGGTCACTTTGTTTACCCAATTCAGCGCAAATCACGCAGAATGGGTTCGATCTGCAGGTGTCAATTTTATGACCCTGTGCCCCGCACCTAAAGCAACTTCCCGCCCTGTTTTCCGGGAAAGAACAATTGTTTTTAGCGTGCCCAAACCTCCAACATTTGAAGCATTGGATCGGTTTTGATTCTAACATTTCGATACGTGCGACGGTCCAGCCAATCTTAATTTTACTAGAATTAGTCACTTTTATCGCAGCAGCTAAAGGGCACTTGGCCCACACGGAACGCAGTCCGTTATTCATGTTCCTCAAGTTGCCCAGTTTTATTTGATGCTCGTCGCAATCTCCAATTATAGATATTTCGTTGATTATGTCTATTGCGGATATGGAGTCGTCTAAGTTCCATATCCGTATTTCCGCCATTGTCGTTGGTCGGGTAACTCGAGCCACATCTGCGCTTACCACCTCCCTCAGTCTCTTAACGAGATCGTTTGCTTTCGAGGCACCGTCAGCCCCGGGGATCTCGATAATAGTTCCTCCATTTATACCCTTCCTTATTCTTGAGTTCTCAATGCCTAAAGTATCAAGAGAGATTTTCTCTCTTGCCTTTTTTAAAACATCCGCATAACTGACCGTAGGATCTATGATGGTTATGGCCACCGCCGCGGTCTTTGGCGGTCTACGGGTACGACGGGGAATTTTCCTTATATTATCGTTTCTACCTTCATTCACGACGGAATTACGGCGATCCTGACTGTGATTCTCCACTACCTGCCTCGATCCATGCGAGATAGGAGTCTCCTCCTCTAGCGGCGTGGAAACGTTCGACGTCTCACTCCTAATGGACGTTTTCCTGTCCTTCCTAGTTTTCTTAAATATATTCCCTCTTGAACCTTGTTTTTCGTCTGGTGGCTCGTCGGAATGGCACGCCAACATGGCGCAGAGTTTTTCTTGTTGCGCTGTTATCTGCGCAATTTGTTCACTCATCTCCTGTAATTTTCGGATGGAGTTCGCATCTTCCTTGATCTCCTCTATCCGAGATGTCATGAATTTAAAAGCGGGTTTCTTGTCCGTTTTCTTAGTCTTTTTAGAAGGGGATTTTCCATGTGACGCCCCAGGAGTGGAGACCTGAGCATCCTCTTCCACACTGTCTATTTCCGATCTTGATTCCCCACCGGATTCATCGGTAGCCCTAAGAACTTTTCCAATCAGTCTTTGTTGTAAAATAATTGCAGGTTTTTTATTCCTCTGCGGAAGAAGGGGAGTAAATTCTTCTTTACGCTGAATCCTAGTTCTAGGATCCATTTCCTTCTTCCGAAATTCTCCGTCCCCGGTAGCCGTCTGTTTCTCCTCCAAAGAGCTCTGGTCCCTCTTCTTATCCTCCCACAGAAGCTCTATCTCCTGTCTCAGTTTCCTGTTCTCTTCTTCCTTGAGGACCAGTTCGCGTTTCGTGATCTCCTCCTCCTTCTTACAGGCGCGTATTTGCGCGGTTAGATTCACGTTCTGCACTCGGAAAGAAGTGATATCACCTGCATCTACTAATCTTTCGTTAAAAATCCCAATTATCTTAGAGAGATTGTGTGTTCCCCCCAAGAAATGATTTTTCAACATGCCTTGAACGTTCGTACTTTTGCCGATAGCAAGACTCATCTTAACCAAACAGTCTTCGGCATATTCGGACATCTTCTCCGTATCCAAGTTCCTTAGAGCCTCAGTGGCCATCTTTATAATTCGAGTATCCCCTCCCCTCGGGGAGTCCGTCTTGATACTCTTTTTACCGCGCCGATTCTTGTCCACCGCACCCTTCTCAGATGAGAACTCGAAAACTCCCTTCGAAGGAGAATCCTGTGAAGAGGAAGAGAGATCTATCGGTTTACTCCTCTTCCGACCCCTCGTCAACGGCGGGGTAGTTCGATCCTCTACAACAACGTTGTCTGGTTCTCCATCAAACGTTTCCTCTTCGTCATCCATCTCCTCTTCATTGTCACTCATGTCCATTGTAGATTTTTCAGTATTAAATTCCGGTAGGTCCTCTAAAGCGCGGTCCTCCGTCAAGGGATTACGGTCTTCGTCCGGCCCTATCTTTGGTGAGTACTTCCCATCCAAGATAGCTGTAGCCAAATTTCTCGAGGGGGATCCAGACAATTCCTCGTGTTGTTGATCCTTCTTAGGGCATGCAGGTACGGTTGAACCCGCAGGCTGCGTGTCCTCTTCCACGGTAGCATGCTTTCCGCCAGCGCCCGTAGGCAACGCCGACGGCCCCTTGCACGTTGACGACGTCTCCTTCGGGGTAGGAGAGCGCCGGTCGATGAGATCCGACCCCATCGGTGGTTTATCTTTTTCCTTGTTCATTTGCCATTTTTATATAATTTGGTTTTTTCTCGGGGTGTCCTTCCCCTAGGACATAACCCACAAGAGGTGCACCCTGCCCGAAGTGCACTCTTGAAATTATTACAGTTGTTGTAAATTATTTTAAAAAACTAAACTTTCGCAAGATGTGGGAAACGTGGGCAAGTTTATTTTTGCTCAAGGAACGAGCCCAACGATAGTTATGAGAAGCACTCCAAGTTTTCAGCCCGGTAGTGTTTCCCCAGCATATTGTATAGAAAGACATGTCTCAAGACATAGAGATTATGTCTAAACAGATTTGGTTTTAAGAGAAAAACAAAAACCAATCGATACCAGAATTCAACAGTGGTTTAACAAATCATATATTGCAAAAAATTGCCTGATATATCTTTAACTATTTATTTATTTTGTTTATTTTTATTTTTATTTTTATTTTTATTTTTATTTTATTTTATTTTATTTTGTTTTATTTTATTCTTTTTGTTTTGTTTTGTTTTGTTTATTTATTTTGTATTTGTTTTAATTTTGTTTGAAAATTCAGATATCAGGCAATGTACAAAGTTGAATAAGTGTAAAATATATGTAATTACCGCAAAACATTCAAAGAAACCACATTAACAAATGATAGCTCTAATTTGTTCCAACATATATCCTCACTCGACCTAACCAATCATTTGGGTCAGGGGCCGAGGTCAGGTCAAACCAGATATATTTAACTTCTTTCATGATGAATAACTATTTGGTAAAAATCGAATTCTATACAATGGATTTGTCCAAAATAATATTTTGGACATAGTCAGATCGACAATTGTACAAATTTATTAAGTATTATCCTGACTTGTTAAGTTCCTCCTGAAAGCAGTTCGCATACATGTGAATCGACCCCAGGGAAAGTCCCTAGATCTAATGGGGTCTTCCATCTATAATCATATCATAGTCGCAGACACAAGATTTCACGCGAGCGCACCGATCTTTCTAACCTCGCGCTCACGGAGAAATAAAACGTCAGCAATAGTAATAATATCCACTCACCGTACATAATTAGGATATAAGTGGAAAATGTGTAGGAGTGTGTAAACTTAAGTTAAGTGCCCCGCGCAGTGCGAGATATGATAAAAGACATTTGACATAACATTAGAAAACGAAAAGGTCCAAGTTGTATCACAGTGTTTAACAATAAAAGAAAAAGTCAGATTTATTCATTGTTTGTTATTTCTTCTCCTTATTAATCCTGAAAGCAAGACATTGTAAAACACTATGCATAATGCATGTCTCAGCGCATACATTCAAAATACACAAAGATAGGTTATGTGCATTGTCTTATATTTATGTTCAAATTTTGCATTAATTAATAAATATACGCTGAGCATGTGTACGGACCTCAACGTTTATACACAAGAAAACAGACGATACAACAATAATACATGTTGCAAAAGAGTTAACTAGGTTAAATTAAATGAGTCAGTCCTTTGCGAGTAAAGTACTTGGGCACTTTATACACATCAGAGTTTCTAAAGAATTTTCAGCTTCGCAATACTACAGGGATGTATCTGCAGCTATGCTTTCCTTGTGAACTGTCTCACTTACCATTTTTGTCCACTATTTATAAATAAAGAGTAACATAACCACGTATAGTCTCATAGTCGACTTACAGAATTTTATTGCAACATGTAAAAAACATTACAAGAAACAACACTCAAACGAGTTCACAACATAAACATTGTACTAAACAATACTAACGGTATAATGTACTAATGCGAACGAAAGAATCAACGACAGCCTGTGCTGTCCTACGGTATCATATGAGGTAGAGGCATAATTGTGTGCCTATTCATCGCAGTGTTAACACAGATAATTACAGCGCCTTTATATCAAATTAGCTTAAACACTCCAAAACACGCGTATCGTATCTAACACAATTTTATAAATCATTTAAGCCAGGGCTACACATGATAATATCTTTTAGGTTAGAAAGATCTTATACAGTAGAAAACAAGCGAGTACGCAATATTTAAGTCTACGATTGTACATTATACAAGTATTTGTACGTCGTCCTATAAATTAACGTATTAACGTATTAAGCAGAGCCTCGCTCTCGAAAGAGCCAGGGCTCACTACACAAAAGTTATCACGAGCAATCACACCGTCCGCCCGCGGGCACGCATCTGATCACTAGAGATCCAGCAGATTCGATGTTCAGAATGTATATCAAGCGAAGCAACCCTGTGCAGGACAGTTTTATGCTCGATAAAAAGTTCAGATATGCACGATGTCCCCCAAGCACTCAGAGAAACCGGGTTCAAGGACGCCTCTCCAGCCGTCACGACAACTAGCAGATACGACCCGTCCAACGGCCGACCGAGCGCGATTCCGAGAGAAACACCGGCTTAGCATGTCCAGCGTTATACTACCGGCACAATAGGAAGTCAGCCCGGCGGAGAATCCCCACACACGAACAAGTGACCGAGCGGAGGGCATGACGGCCAGCACAAGCCCGTCGCGGAACCGGCAGGGCATCGAGCCAACAAAGACGACGCGATACGTAGCCATTCACTTCTCCCATAGCCATATCCAACACGTTTTATTTCCAAACCGGCCATTTCACGAGCTCTACTTAATACACGAGATCAATCCATTTTGATATTTCCAAAATGGCCGTATAACAGCTTATACAGAGAAACATGAAATCGAACATACATTTCTCACACACGAATAGTCAGACTCACCAGAGATTTATCACAGTCATGTAAAGCGTCCCTCTTTTGATAATATAGAGGCCATTAAACAAGTATAAAGGTCAATCCTCTGGTAGACTTCCTTCAATAATTTATGACTATCGCATATATGGTCGCACATGGCACACAGTTCATCATCCTTCGAAAATCATCAATTTCGGCCAAAAATCGATGCAAAAAACATCACTGGCAGTAAAATACGTCCTTCTTAAATTGAAATAAGGCCCAAGTGATTCTCAACACTCTCAATAGACATCATAATCAGACAATATTCTCGATATGGACAAGACATCCATCATGTCGTACGGGCGTGGCACGAGCAATAATTGTTGAATTTAGCTGGGAAATTCCTGTAAATTCCAACTAATATTATATGGCGAGATGCATAAATACATCTAAAAGCACGACAAAGGGTTATATATAACGATATGCAAAGGATTGTCAATATATTCGCAGTTTATAATTGCCACGAGGCACAGCACTCTTAGACATGTCCGTGTGGGATATATAATTGTTAATAGTTTCGTGAATCTGAGAATATCCAACATAAATTTTATATTATTCGACGCAAAATCATAGCGCGAATCACCACACATATAAATCTTTTCGAAAAACACAGTCTAAAAATGACTTATAATCGTACTATATACGGAGCACATAGAGAATGTCGTACGGACGTGGCACGAGCAATAATTGTTGAATTTAGCTGGAAAATTCCTGTAAATTCCAACTAATATTATATGGCGAGATGCATAAATACATCTAAAAGCACGACAAAGTGTTATTTATAACGATATGCAAAGGATTGTCAGTATATTCGCAATTTATAATTGCCACGAGGCACAGCACTCTTAGACATGTCCGTGTGGGATATATAATTGTTAATAGTTTCGTAAATCTGAGAATATCCAACATAAATTTTATATTATTCGACGCGGAATCACAGCGCGAATCACCACACATATAAATCTTTTCGAAAAACACAGTCTAAAAATGACTTATAATCGTACTATATACGGAGCACATAGGGACACGTCCGTGCTCGACCATGGCCCCTGCCAGTCTCTTGGATCTTCAAAACCTGAGGTGACTTCCCCGCAGTTGGCGGATTTTAATAATTAACAATCCGCTAACTTGTAGTGGATTCGGCCGGTCCCACCCATGAGAAGTCGCAAAACGCCGCGAGACACGAAGGACGTCGTCAACATAAGCGGGCGCGAAAGGAGGTCGAAACCCAAGGATCGGAATTTCCCCAGGAACAAGATAACCCCGGTCCTCCGCATCTCGCCATTCCACCGCCTCCACCAGCGTTTACGGAGAAGCCCTGTTGTTCATCACGGGAGAATCGCCCCGTTGCCGCACCCCGTCGCGTTGTCCTACCCTCTCGCCTTGTTTCCGCACCTTATCGCCCTGTTTGTCGGGTGGCCCCGTTTCGCGTGGTCCCCGTCAACCCCGATCCCGCCACCTTGCTTGAACCTCCCGATTCCCCCTCCTCTTCCCGAGGACCATCCCCGACTCCGTCGACCGCCTCGACCCTTGACACCCACGAGGAAATGGTCGGTCCCGAAATAGTCACCCTAGATTAACAATCACTTTTTTTTATCCATAAATTCTTGTCCCTCTGTTTTCACTCCCCAAACTTTTCTTTATATTTAGTTCTTAATGTCGACTTAAATTAGTTTCAAGTACTCATATAAAAAATAAAATAAATCATATAAATCATTATGCTATTCAATGCCGATCTCGATGTAAAAATAGCGGGCAGGATGTCCACTTCCAAATAGATTTCCCCTCAAAAGGTCCTGCCCGATCGCCCCCGCACTTTTGTGATACCCGCGAAAAATGCGCACACTAACTCTCCATTATATACATATACACATTTTACACTAACGCCTAGTTTATAATTATATTTTTTTATACTAAATAACATTTTTTTTTTATGTCAAATAAATATAACTACTTATGTTAAAGACATCTCCATTCTTTCTTTAATTTAAGACCTCAACCACCACCCATCTCCCACTCGAAATCGCACGAGGTCCGATCCTAAGTTAAAGGGATTAAATTCCTTGATTTAAAAGAGGACCGACGATCGCACCGCTCACGGAAGGCGTCCTAGGGTCCCTACGGACGCTGACCCTTCCTGAGTCATAAAAGTGCGTTCGGCTCGCGCCACGCGCCTCAGAGCGCGTACCTGCGAGCACTATTCTTAAGCGTCTAGTTGTGTCCTTCCTTACCCCGACCCCTCTGGTTAGCCTTTCCTTCGCTTCCCAGATTTTCTTATCCTAATCCCGGGGTTGGACGTAACATATTCATTATATGTTTTGTTATTTGAAATATTACATTATTTCTTTAAATCTCAGGTAAAAAAATTAATGTTTGCAAGCTCTGGGAAATGTGAGAAGGATTGCTCAAAGAAAGTTATGGCTCTTCTTATGACAAATCACACAGGAACGTTTTTTAATTGGAAAGGCGGAAAAGGAAAGCAGCCGTTTGGGAGCTGGAATTTAAAAGAAACAGTGATCAGTAAGTGAAATTGTGAAATTTATGTTCTTTTACATTATTTTTTTCACTGATACTTTTGGTTGGGATTTTGACACTTCTTTTATTTTGTTATTTCAGCGGCAGTTAAAAAATTGAGAGGAGACAAGCTAGACACAGGAAAAGCAGAAGATGGGATAAAGGAGTGGTTAAAAGAAAGATGTTTTAGGAAGAACAATATTATTAGTGGCTTATAAAATAAATTGTTTTGGTAGCTTAATTTTCTATTTCACATGTATATGGTACATAAAAAAAACAAAATAAAGTCGTGAAACCTTAAAAAATTATTTTTATTAATTTCTTTTAACTCGATATCGGCCGATAACAGTTTTAATCGAATGTTCGGCGAACGTTTACTTGCACGTTCTCTAAACGTTAAAAAGGAACGTTCTGTGAACGTTGGAACGTCAAATGAACGTTCTTGTGGTGGCACTTCCGAACTGTTTACGAACGGTGCGGGTTCGAACGTTACCCGGACGTTTTCTCGGCGTGCGTGTGCTGGTGGGGTAGTGTCTTTCATGCAATAATACAGTACATGTATTTTTAAGCAGTTTTTTCCGGAACTTTTACTTCTAATACATCTTACAAAACCGTTGTCAAGCGTTAATAATCTCGTTAGTTGTCATCATTATTGCCTAAATATCGGCGCAATTGCATAAATAGGAAATTTGCAGGGACGACACGCGGAACATTCTATCATGAGCCTGCTAAGTACGAAGACATTTCTGTGCGTTGTAATCAGTTTGATAGTGTTTGAATATATTCAGCTGGTATTATCCCGAGAGGGATACGGAATGCAAGGATCGGACGTGAATAATATAGGCACAGGTATCGCCGTCACAAGTGTTTGTCTTTATTTGTACACTCGATTACGAATGAGAACAACGCGTCGCGGTCCACGTGATGATCGCGTGGATGGGCCGTCCCGGCAATTGCTCCGGTATGGAAACGCACGAGCGCGATTAACTTGACTGTCGGCTCACGGTCTTATGCTGATTCTTAAACTGAGGCTTTATCGCTCCGGTTTGGCAACGCGGAGAACACAATATCGACCGGCTCGAGTCACTGTTGTATTCGTTCTGTCTGTCGAGCATTACGACGAGGATGATCGGAGCGGCTCGCGATCAGCCGATGTTTACGCCAATCGTGGATTGTCGCCGAATTCCGCGATTGGTGATTGGCAGGTGTTGGCGGAGTCACCTGTTCGATGCGTGATCGGCTCCGCTCTGAATCGTAAGTACGCGGCGCGGTGCAGATTAGGAACGGTTCGAGGGGTAGCATTAGGATGGCGCCATCGATCCTTTTCGTGGATCATCCTCGGAACACGCAAAATATTGGAACAGATAGTGTGTCAATATACTCAAAGTCAGTACATCGTACACGAAAATTCCAGCAATGCTACTCTTCCTGCAGTGAATTATGATGGTGAGCAAAAATAGAAATTAAAAAAAAATGAACGCGTGGTCGCCACGCGCGTTAGAAGTGAAACTTCTGAAGGCAAGGCTTTGCCATAACTTTTCTGAAATTAATACAAAAACAGTACAACGGAATTAGTCACTCCAAGCCGCCCGCAACTCGAAAATGTAGTGTTACACGCAGTTCTCACTATATCCGTCTCGCCAGTGCCGTACGCCTGATCGAATTTTCGTGACGCGTTTTCAAGTCGCAAAATCGAATTTACTTACCGATCCAAAAAGAGTTTCATTTCGTACGCCTATTGGTCGAATTTTTGTTACACTTTTGAGTTTCGTGTCGCAAAATCGAACTTACTACCGTGCCAAAAGAAGGAACCGTCTCGCCAATGCCGTACGTCTATTGGTCGAATTTTCGTTACACTTTTCGTGTCGCGAAATTCGTGTCGCTTTTCCGTGTCGCAAAATCGAACTTACTACCGTGCCAAAAGAAGGAGCCGTCTCGCCAATGCCGTACACCTATTGGTCGAATTTTCGTTACACTTTTCGTGTCGCTTTTCCGTGTCGCAAAATCGAACTTACTACCGTACCAAAAGAAGGAGTCGTCTCGCCAACGCCGTACGCCTATTGGTCAAATTTTCGTTACACTTTTCGTGTCGCGAAATTCGTGATTTCGTGTCGCGAATCGAACTCACTACCGTGCCTAAAGAAGTTTCACTTCAAAAAATTTTTAGTTAATTTTATCAACATGCATATACGATTTGATGATTACTTGCTGCAAGTTTATATTATTTTTTCTATATCAAATGTAAGTTTTTTTGTAATAAAATCTGAATAGAGTTGTAGTATTGTAAACTTGCAACTTAATGATTACGATAATGTAATATTTATATAATTCACTTTCAATAAGATTTGTAATTTCACGTATGACTTTCGTACATAGTTCTTAGTATTTCCACCGAAATGACAATGAGCGTCTAAGGCCGGTATTCATAGTCGGTTCTTATTTGAAGACCGTCTTAAGTATAATGTCTTAAGATGCTAATACTGCTCTGTGATTGGTTTATGACATCTTAAGATTGTACTTAAGACGGTCTTAAATATAAGAACCGACTATGAATATCGGCCTTTTTTAGTCTTCTCTCTACACTGACATTTTTCTTAAACGATGGATGAAGACTTGGATAGAATGGTGAACGGACATTATGCGGAGCACGGATACTTTCCATACATGGCAATGATACATCAACTCGTGGGCAACGGAACAATCAGGCGTTTCGGCGCCTGCGGTGGGACGGTCTTATCCAGAAGATGGGTTCTCACAGCCGGCCATTGCGTAGTAGACTGCCCGCAAAAATTTTTCGTAGTATTCGATATTATTGAGAAGTTTGGCATGGGACACCTTATTCTTCCACCTTTCGGTATGTCGATGATTGCGACTCAAGCGTTTATACATCCGCAATACGCAATGGGCCAGAATGATATTGCCTTACTCTACATGCCATAAGATATTTCCTTTTTTAGTAAGTACATTTAAATTGATATTTCTTTTCCTTTTTCTTTTTGCGCTTATATTTATATGTCGGCATTATTTAATTATTCTATGGAAAATATGCGGAAAGTTAATAATGATTTGAATAACAAATAATCTTATAAATGCATGTGGAAAAGAGACTCATTAATCAAAAATCGTAATGTGTATCTATGTACAGCAGTCCTTTTATCATCTTTGATACGTACTAAAAAAATACCACAAACTATTGCTAAAAAAATATTACTAACGTATATCACGCGTCAATATTTATTTTAAGAAACTTCTAGTTAAATATAATATTGTCCTATTTTAGAAGCTATTCAGCTAGCCAATAAAATTCGCGTGGTATTATGACGAAAGTTTTGCAAAAAGAGATGCTCAAGAGTGATCGATTGGAGAAAAGATAATACGGATGGCAAAGATGAGATAAAACTTAAGTACGCCACGGTGCCGATTATAGAAAATAATGTATGCAAGCAATCCTCCCAGATAGCACAGCTGATCTTTATGAATTCATAAAGATCAGATTCAGATCTTTTTGAATTCATAAAGATCAGCTGTGCTATCTGGGCTGGCTCATCAGCGACAAGCACATTTGCACGACCGCAGGATTGGTACAAGACGCTTGTGAGGTAAAAAATAATTACAAATATATAAAGTGCAATATTCTAATGCGCAATATAAATTATCTTAAATCATTTTAAGTGGATCCTAAAGCCGTCCTGTAATACCGACATTTTAAAAATACGCATAATCTTTTTATTGGCTTTATGGATTTAAAAATCCTTCTCCAAAGAGTTAAAGTATATATGCATTAATGCTTTCCACGAACGTCGAATTTGTACCGAGAATGAAAATAATTTCAGAAATGCAGATAATAAGACGTCAACTCGTGATGATAACATTTGTTTCATATAAAAGTTCTACAATTTGTTGTTACAAAATGAGACCGTCGTTGATTACATAAAAAAATACCATACCGTTTTTAGAATTAGGCTTAGATCTCTAACAAGAGAGTTATGCGTAGAAAGTTATTTTTGTGCAATGTATTGCTACTATAACCTTTGTCTATCTTTGTCTATATCCTTGTCTATCAAGGACAGATAAAGGTAACATAGAAAACGATCGAACCCATGTGCGAATTTCATAAAGGCTCAGTGCTGGCTTGGTACTGGTGCCAGAGTTACCAGTACTGGCTGACGATTCTGGGCCAGTACAAGCTAAGATCGGGGTCATTACTGGGGCAATGTCGGAATGATAACACGGGTCCCAGTCTTGGCGCCAACTTTGGCCCGACACAGAGTACTAGTACGGGGACAACACTGCTTGCCAGTATTGGGCCAACTCTTGGCGCCAACTTTGGCCCGACACAGAGTACTAGTACGGGGATAACACTGATTGCCATATCATACTCGCGGCGTGTTGCTTTCGTGCCGCGGTCGTTACTTCCGGCGTCGCTCGAACAAAAAGCTTTCTAAATCTCCTCGCGGCGTGTTGCTTTTGTGCGGTTGTTACCTCCGGCGCTGCCCGAGCGAAAATTTTCTAAGTCGACCCAATACATGCCCAGTACTGAGCCGACTCTCGGCCGTAGATCAATATCATTTCTGGTCTTATACACGGTCAGTACTGAGACGAGACTCGGCTCAGAACAGAATATGGTTGCATGGGGGTACTGGCACAATACTGATCTAGCGGTTTATCCGTACTGGGGCAGCACTACCCATCAAGTCTTGGCAGCTAATATTGTGCCACTTCTGGGCCATGCGGACAACTCTGGCAGAAGTCCGACATTCGCACATGGGTGCGTAAATTTTATTCGTTTGTTTAATGTTTTTCGTACGTTTCAGTTCCTATTTGGACCATCTTCAGCATCCGACACTAATTAAGAACATTAAAAATTATGTGTCGTAAATTTGTAATTAGTTCATGTTCTTTTTTAGTTCAATTATATAAATACTAATATTATGTGTGATAAGAGATGTTTATTCTACGACCAACGGCGACCGCCCATGAATGACGAGGTATTTTTTTTAACTAGGCCTCCTTCCCCGCCGTCACAAAGGATGGATAATGTGATAGTGTTATCGCTTTCCTAAACATTGCACATATTAAGTTGCAAATACTATTTTGTTTTGTAACAAATAGAAATTATTTTTGTACTAGATAATTAAAGAAATAGAATAAACTAAAATAAATCTTAAAATAATACAAAACTAATATATTATCTGCATAGAAATTTGTTGGTAATCCGCATGCCCGGTTTCCACTAGCGATCCATGGTTGGATACTAGGAGCGCCACGCTGTGCCCACCAGGGGGCTAACTCACTAGAGGCGCTACATAAAACTTATCACGGGTTTCTCGTCACTGTATCTAGTCAGTCGTGCCTCGTATCACGTACTGAGCACGAGGTGCTAATAAACGTGTGTTATTATAATTGCGACGTGTACGTTCAATTGCCCTTCCTTTCCCGCGCTCACCTGCTATCAGGTTATGGGCCCAGATTGAAACGGAACGGAATAAGCATTGGAAGAACGCGAAACGTTGTAAAGTTGAAAAGAACCACGTGTATATCGAGAACGCCATAACCCCGTGTGTGTCGCGAAAATGAGTGCATCAAGTTTCGCACGAATCGAGACTCTCCATAGAGACAATTACGACACATGGAAACTTCAGATGCAAGCCGTACTTATGAAGAATGACGCATGGGAATACGTGAACGGCGAGTGCGTTAAACCAACGTTGGAAGCCGGCAACGCGTTATCGGAAGAGGCGGTTAAAGCATGGACAAAGAACGACGACAAGGCAAAGTCAGACATAATATTAGCGATAAAGCCATCCGAGTTAAAGCTTATCAAAGGATGTGCGACGTCTCGCGAAATATGGCTTAAGCTAGAAAGCACGTATCAGTCGAAGGGGCCGGCTCGGAAGGCCACGCTGTTAAAGCAGCTCACACTTCAACGTATGGAAGAAGGTGACGACGTGCGGGAACATGTCCGAAAATTTCATGACACCGTCAATAAATTGGCTGAGATGAACATCGATATCAATCCGGAATTACTCGCGATTATGCTGTTATACAGTTTGCCGCCCTCGTTCGAGAACTTTCGATGTGCCATCGAGTCACGCGACGAATTACCGTCACCGGAAGTTCTTCAAATCAAGATCATAGAAGAGAGCGACGCTCGAAAGAATGACACGCTCGGTACAGTTCAAAACGCTTTGATGGTAAAGAGAGGAGGACACTCGAGTAAGGACAAAGCGAGAAAAGCGAAATCAGGAAACAAAGAAGATTTCAAGTTTAGATGCCACCGATGTAAAGAAAAGGGACACAAAGCCATCGACTGCAAAAATAAGAAACAAGAAGATTCGCAACCGACGGCGAAATGCACCGACGACGACGTGCTTTTATGTGCTGTGGAAGAAGCATCTACGCAGGAAGCATTCGGCACGGAAGAGGTTATACGCGGCGCGAAGTGGTGTCTCGACAGCGGGGAAACGTCACATCTGTGTGGACATTTACATGAATTCGCGAGAGTTGATGATTCGAAACGCGGTGAATTAAAACTAGCCAATCACGCCTCGACAAAAATAAATGCAGTGGGAACGGTCTCACTTACGGCCGATTTCGATGGAAACAAAAGAAACGTGAGTCTGAGTAACGTACTTCACGTGCCCGATCTCCGCGAGAATCTACTGTCGGTAGCCAAGATAACGGACAAAAATCTCGAAGTTACTTTTAAAAAGGATCACGCCATTGTGGTCGATCGCGATGGTAACGTGAAACTACGCGCGAATAGAATCGGGAACTTGTACTTCTTATCGAGTCGCGAACGGGCCGAGTGCAACAGAATATCAGATGGCGCGGATGCTACGAGAATTCTAAAGACATGGCATCATCGATTAGGTCACTTGTAACGGCCTGACTTTAGATCGAACGCGGACTGGTTCGTCGGATCGGGAGTTCGATGACAGGCCCAGAGACAATAATCAGTTGGTATTTCACACGGGTTATTTATTGTAAGATTACATGAATGGCGGAACGCGGTATATTACAAGGCGGAGTACGACGGGACGCGGCTTACGGATAATCGCGGGACGCGGTACACGACAACGGTCGGTACGGAACGCGGTATATTACAAGGCGGAGTACGACGGGACGCGGCTTACAGATATTACAATGAATGGCGGAACGCGGTATGTTACAAGGCGGGGTACGACGGGACGCGGCTTACAGCTAATCGCGGGACGCGGTACACAACGGTCGGTACGGAACGCGGTATATTACAAGGCGGAGTACGACGGGACGCGGTATGTTTAAGACGGGCCGCGGCTTCACAGACAAGCGCGGAACGCGGTAGGTTACAGCGGTCGGCGGTGCCTGTGCGCTCGGTACGTTATGCGGGATAAGACTGGACGCGGCTTTACGGAGACTAGCGAACGCGGTATGTTACACCGGGCGGTCGTGCATATGCACTCGGTGCGGTGAAATAGTACGGAGCGCGATATGGATAGCGAAGGAGTGCGGAGTCCCGGGGTCACGGCGGTGAGAACCCTCGCGACGAGGCTGAGCACGCTCGACCTCGTTGGGCCGTGGCCGTCGGGAGCAAGTGGGCTGGAGTTCGGGGACGCTTGAGAACACTCATTCGAGGCCCACACTCTGGACCTCGTTTAGCGCGTCGCCCTGGGAACTGGTAGGTAGGCTTCGTCAGGAACAGGCGGAATGCCGTGGCATAGACGAAGTGCCGTCTCGCCGCGCGTGCCGGCTTATATACCGCTCGGCGCGGCGAGTCCGGCAGGAGGGAGGCCGATCGTCAGGCGTGCCGCGTGGTGGTGGGAGCGGCGCGATCCCGCGCGTTCGTCTTCGGCGGGGATCGGCTCCCGTCGGCGCTCGTCGGCGTCGTGCGGGAAGGCACCGGTGCGGCGGGTTTCCCGCGCACACGGTGCGTTTCAAAGGTTTAAAAAAAGGTGGGCGCACCGCGCCCTGTCCTCGCCCGACGGAGGATCGGTCGGGCGGCGTCCGGCGGGTGGTGGCCGGGGACGATGCCTTGTCGTAAGGGGCGCATCGTTACACACTTAAACATACCGGATCTAATAAAAGCTGAACGAAACGCGACAATGCGAGGACTTAACCTCGGAAAATGCGAAGAAAATCTGGAATGCGAAATCTGTCTTCGAGGGAAGATGACCAGGGCGCCATTCCCAACGACTTCGGAAAATCGTACGAAAGAACTCCTGGAGATTGTTCACTCCGACGTCTGTGGTCCGATACGTGTGGAATCCAAAAGTGGCGCTAAGTACTTCGTCACATTCATCGACGACCATTCGAGATGGTGTGAGGTGCGATTTCTCACAAGAAGAGCGACGTTTACAACGCATTCAAGGAATTTAAAGCGTTGGTCGAGAACCAGACGGGAAGAAGGATTAAACTATTGCAATCCGATAACGGGGGAGAATATCTCAGCAAAGAGTTTGATGATTTCTTAAAGAAGTCCGGAATTCAGCGAAGACTCTCGATTGCATATAATCCTGAGCAAAACGGTACAGCCGAGAGGAAGAACCGAACACTTCTGGATATGGCTCGCTGCCTGCTCATACAATCTGGCCTTCCTCCATCGTTTTGGGCTGAGGCTGTGTCCACAGCCAATTACATCAGAAACCGATGTCCTACTAAAACTCTTAAGGGTCGAACCTTATTCGAATTCTGGACCGGAAGCGCTTCCGATGTAAGTTACTTTAAAGAATTCGGTTGTAATATGTATTGTCTCGACAGGATTCCTGGCAAGGGGAAGTTCGAGGATCGAGCTAGAAAGGGGATCTTTCTTGGATATGCCACAAACTCAAAGGGATATCGCGTATGGTTACCCGAGGAAAACAAAATCGAGATTACCAGAGACGCGAGATTCTTGCGGAATCGCGAGGACTTATCAGATTTCGTCTATGAAGATTTCACTCCGGAAGATGCCATAGTTGAAGGACATGAGAATCCGGACAATATCGGTACCACCGACGAAGAAGCCGAAATCGAAATAAAGCCGATAGAAAACAATCGAGAGGCACCCCAAGAAGATGAAGCTCCAGATGACAACGCGGACGCGGAGGCAACGCCGAGGAGAGGACCAGGCAGGCCTAGAATATTGCGTACCGGAATGAGGGGCAGGCCTAGAAAGTTATTCTCTGTACCACGTGAAAAGACGAATGTTGCGGATGTTGAGTATGTTCATCTTGCCGAAGTCCCTGTTAAGAAAGCCATTTCAGGTCCAGACGCCGATGAATGGTATCGCGCCATGGCAGATGAAGTTGCATCAATTCTGAAGAATGATACTTGGGAAATTGTCAAGCGTCCAGACGACCGGGAAGTTATTGGTAGCCGCATGGTACTTCGTAATAAATATAATCCTGATGGAACGTTGGAGAGAAGAAAAGCGCGGATAGTAGCTCAAGGATTCGCCCAGCGTCCCGGGATCCACTTCAATCAAACATTTGCTCCAGTGCTCGTCTCAGTTCGATTCGACTCCTGGTAGCTCTTGCCTCTAATTACGGAATGACTTTGAGCCAGCTTGACGTAGCTACCGCCTATTTAAATGGTTCGATCGAAGAAGAAGTTCTCATGAACCGCCACAAGGACTGATTAATTCTCTTAAGATTATTGTTCTGTCCGATTGTTACAGTGAGGACATCAGATCTAAGGCTGCTACTATGCTGGAAGATTTGAGTAAAAGGGACTGCGTTTGCCTGTTGAAAAAATCATTGTACGGTCTGCGGCAGGCCGGTAGAAATTGGCATGAAAAGCTGGACGATGCATTTCGCAAGTTCGGCGCCGTCCCTTCCGAGTCGGATCCGTGTGTCTACCGTGTTGGAAAAGGGGAAGATCTACTTCTGATGGCCGTCTACGTTGATGATATTATACTGGCATCTCGAGACCCAGGAAAATTTGAGAAGATGAAAAATTACCTCGCCGGTGAATTCGAGATCAGAGACCTTGGAGAACCGAAATATTGTCTTGGTATCGAGTTCACGCGACATGGAGACAAGATTGGCTTACATCAAAAAGGATACATTATCGACATTCTTGAGGGATTCGGAATGAGCGATTGCAAGCCGATAAGCACTCCTATGGACGTTAATACGAAATTATCAAGACTAACGGAAGTTCCTAGTGACGACGAGAAAAGGGTTCCTTACCGCGAACTTGTGGGAGCTCTGATGTACCTAGCTGTCTCTACCAGACCGGACATAGCCTACGCCGTAAGCTCATTGAGTCAATTCAACAACGACTACGGGCAGTGTCATTGGACTTCTGCAAAGCGCGTCCTCCGTTACCTCAAAGGGACTGCTGACGTCGGGCTAATCTACGAACCTTCCGAGGAACCGTTAACGGGCTACGTGGACGCCGATTGGGCTGGTTGCCCAATAGATCGGCGCTCATACTCTGGCTATACCTTTACATGGGGATGACTGAAGCTGCGAAGGAGGCCATGTACCTACGGGAATTCCTCACTCAGTTGGGATTTGAAGAACTCGCGTCGATCAAGCTCTTCAATGACAACATGGGTGCTCTCAAACTGGCTGAGAATCCCACCTTTCACGCCAGAAGCAAACATATCGATTTGAAGCACCACTTTATCCGTGACGCGATTCGTGAGTATATGTTTCAGGTTGATTACGTATCTACTGACAACATGATAACAGACGTGATGACCAAGGGACTTCCGAGGCCTAAGCACTGGCGATGTTTTGATCTCATGGGCTTAGGATCATTCTGAACGTTCCTTCCAACCACGTATCGAGGGGAAGTGTTGGTAATCCGCATGCCCGGTTTCCACTAGCGATCCATGGATGGATACTAGGAGCGCCACGCCGTGCCCACCAGGGGGCTAACTCACTAGAGGCGCTACATAAAACTTATCACGGGTTTCTCGTCACTGTATCTAGTCAGTCGTGCCTCGTATTACGTACTGAGCACGAGGTGCTAATAAACGTGTGCTATTATAATTGCGACGTGTACGTTCAATTGCCCTTCCCGCGCTCACCTGCTATCAAAATTAATTATTATAAATTAAAAAAATTAAATCTAAATTATAAATTAAATTATAAATTAATGTATACATCTTCTCATAAACCATATTTAAAATAAATTATAAATAAAATCTGTGCTTTTTAATATTATGATTTGATTATATATTAATCAAAGAAATTATTGATACGCAAAAAGGATTTTTAGGCTGCGTTTCGATATTCACTACCAGTGCTGAAAAGCTATAGTTTACGTCACGTATACTATTGTTACGTCCAACCCCGGGATTAGGATAAGAAAATCTGGGAAGCGAAGGAAAGGCTAACCAGAGGGGTCGGGGTAAGGAAGGACGCAACTAGACGCTTAAGAGTACTGCTCGCAGGTACGCGCTCTGAGGCGCGTGGCACGAGCCGAACGCACTTTTATGACTCAGGAAGGGTCAACGTCCGTAGGGGCGCTAAGACGCCTTCCGTGAGCGGTGCGATCGTTGGTCCTCTTTCGAGTCAAGGAATTTAATCCCTGTAACTCAGGATCGGACCTCGTGCAATTTCGAGAGGGAGATGAGTGGTGGTTGAGGTCTTAAATTAAAGAAAGAATGGAGATGTCTTTAACATAAGTAGTTATATTTATTTGACATAAAAAAAAATATTATTTAGTATAAAAAAAATAATTATAAACTAGGCGTTAGTGTAAAATGTGTATATGTATGTATATAATAAAACAAAGAAGAGTTTGTGTAACCAGTTGTACATTATGCGGATTCTGGACGATTTGCGTAGGTACATTTAATGAAATTCTCTATCGAGGCGAAACGCGCGGTGATCTCATCAATATCTGACGCGGGTGGATTTTCGGTGGTCAAATCGATGACCGGTGTAGGCGCAGTCAAGTCGATTACTTGCGGAGCGGGTAAATTTTTGTTCTGTGTCGTCAGCGCAGAGTGTAGTGTGTTAAGCCGGCGCAGTTCGGCTAGGGCGTGCTCGGAGATAAATCTCCCGGAGAGGACGGATGTTATTACCGGAAAACAATTCTGCCGGTTTCGATGTTGCAGAATGCTTTCTCTCCGCTTCCTGCCTGCTCTATGTTTCCATACCATCTATATAGGAAAAGGCCTTTTAATTACTCCGAGCGGATAATCGCTAAAGCAACTAGGCGGGAGAATTATTTTAAGAAGGAACAGCGGATTGATGGGAGATCCTGAGCGAATATCGCTAGGAGTAAGGATTCTTAATTATCTTGAGCGAGTAACGCTAAGGTAATTAAGCCAGGAGAATTTAGAATTAACGGGAGGTCCTGAGCGAATAGCGCTAAGACAAGGGATTCTTAATTACTTTGAGCGAGTAACGCTAAAGCAATTAAACGGGAGTATTGAGAGGTTCTGAGCGAATATCGCTAGAACAAGGAAACTGAAAATCCTCTGAGCAGATAATGCTTGGGGGATTACAGCTGAGTCGTGAGAAGCAGAATTACGGGCCGGTAGAAGAGTGCCTTGAGCGTGTTGTCGCTAAGGTAAAGGATTCGATACTTACTCTGAGCAAGTAATGCTAGAGCAATTTCGAGAGGAATTATAATAACCTTGAGCGGAGAACGCTAAGATTATTTGAGACAGGAATAGTATGGCTATTATGATACGACTTATGTACATTTATATGTGCGCAGGGAATTGAAAGTTAGAGTAAACGAATATTTAAGACTTACTATTTGTTGGAATATATATGTATACGTAAAATATATACACTGGGCAACAAAATTATCGCAACAAAAATTTACGTAAAAAATTTGCCCAACTTTAAATAAGCATAACTCCGCGAAAAATTGTCATATCTGAAAGATTTTTTTTTTATTTTAAAGGGTGAAGTCTGTATTTTAAAGAACCATTGTTAGATTTTGAATTTAGCCTCCCGCCTTCCCGCCGTTCTTCCAAAAGTAAGGACGTGTTACATCTCCAAAAAATTGCATACTTTGACACATTCTACGGAGTAGAATGAATTTTTTTCGTAACTATCATGGCAACCATCGTAAAATATGGACTTTTCCCTGCAAATTAAAAAAAAAATTAAGTCCGTACAATTTTTTTTCACCGAGTTATGGCTTATCAAAGTTACCTATTCATTTTTGTGCATTCAATCACCGCCAACATTAGTATTACCCGATGAACACTACGGGGACATTATTGGTCGGATTTTGCCTATCGTGTATGTATGTGTGTGTGTGTGTGTGTGTGTGTGTGTTAGCAGAGATTTGGGCACACTGATTTTCATTCAAACGAGGAATTGTTACGATTTTGTCGTTTGTTTTCGAATGAACGATACAATACAGTGATTGCAATACTGTGAAGTTATACTTACAGAAGTAATGTACTGTGAAGTTACTTACTTCAGTATTACAAAACTTCACAGTATTGCAGTCACTGTATTGTATTGCTCATTCGGAACCAAAAGACAAAATCGTAACAATGCCTCGTTTGAATAAAAATTAGTTTGCGCAAATCTCTGCTAACACACACACACATACACGATAGGCAAAATCCGACCAATAACCTCCCCGAAGTGTTCATCGGGTAATACTAATGTTGGCGGTGATTGAATGCACAAAAATGCATAGGTAACTTTGATAAGCCATAACTCGGCGAAAAAAAATCGTACGGACTTAATTTTTTTTTTAATTTGCAGGGAAAAGTCCATATTTTACGATGGTTGCCATGATAGTTACGAAAAAAATTCATTCTACTCCGTAGAATGTGTCAAAGTATGCAATTTTTTGGAGACGTAACACGTCCTTACTTTTCGAAGAACGGCGGGAGGGCGGAAGGCTAAATTCAAAATCTAACAATGGTTTCTTAAAATACAGACTTCACCCTTTAAAATGAAAAAAAAATCTTTCAGATATGACAATTTTTCGCGGAGTTATGCTTATTTGAAGTTGGGCAAATTTTTTACGTAAATTTTTGTTGCGATAATTTTGTTGCCCAGTGTATATTATATATATATATATATATATATATATATATTTCTGTCGGGCGCTGGTGTTGACCGCAGGTCTCGCCGAGTCGCTAGTGAGGGTGGTTCGTGACACTTAGCGCGCACAGAATTTACTCGCGATTCTTTAGGGTGGCGAACAACAGAAAATTGTTTTCAATATAATAGTAAACGAAACTAGAATGAGTATACGGACTCAGAACTAAACTGTCTCGTGCCGGATCGGAAGTGTCTCCAAGTGCGTAAAGTCGCGATTTTTATACAGAATTAAGGAGGCGGAATTATTTTTTAATATGATTCGATTGGTGGAGTTCTCTTCCGATCGTGACGTAATTTTCGGTTTTTCGCCTATCCTAGAAAGCTAGAGACGGTTATCGATTTCTCCGGTTTTCCATTGGTGAGTCCCCTCGTAAGGCCCCTACTGTCTTGTTGGGGGTGTAACTCATCGCTTCTTCCAGTGACTCATTTGTTATCGACTATCGCCGATTTCTCTTTTATCACGGTCCCTTATTTATCTCGCGACCCTGTTCCAATGTTGACAGACGATGCATATCCTTCTAATCTTAAGTGCAGTTTTATTGCAAACAGAAACTTCCGCCACGTGCTCTCAAGATTTTTAAAACCACGTATTAGATTTCGTTTCTGTTTGCCGGAACATCGCGCGCCCAGTTTTGAGCTAGTCGCGTGATATAATACAGATCCCCATCAACCCCTGTCTGGAATTAAGGCCCCTTTTACGCGTCGTGTCGCCGGGTTTATAGTTATGGGCCCGATAAGGTTCATGAGAATCTTGTCACCCTATGCCCCGTCTGTTAGTAATTTGTCATCTGGAAGGTTGGTTTTATTTGATCATAAAAAAAAAGGAATGTGAGGAGATCTAAGCTCACTCGCCGATCGATAACCGTCCGTGCTCGGTTTGTTTATTCTAAACTTAAGGGCTACTCTTAGGCGCATGAGAATCCCCGCGAAAAAGGGAAATCATGGAGTCCGCAGGACGTAACACTATAGATTTTCAGTACTGGCAGTGAATATCGAAACACACACACACACACACACACACACACACACACACACATACACACACACACACACACACGCAACACCTTAATAGATTTACATAATAGTGTTTCTTTCGTTTGACAGACCTGAACACGTGGCAATTGCTATCGTGAAACTGATCGAAAAAAGAGGCAACGGCGCGATTTTCGTCAGCAAAAACAATTAGCCTAGCGCTTACGCCGTGCAATTACCGTTCTACACCGATTTAGAGATTTCAGTGTAAAGCCTGCAATCATGACGAGTCATTCTTATTACACTGATGTGACACCGGCATCTCTATATATTTCCACAATCTTTAAAAATAAATATATGGTTCAAACAAAATTAAAAAAATACATTTTGTGGTTTTGCAGCGCTGCATATTTCTGACCATCTAATATTTATTTATACCGCATTACAATTCGTTTAGACTTAGAATTTATTTATTTAAACTTATATATTTTATGCATGATAAAAAATGTATATATTTACTTGTAAAAAGTTGAGAAACAACGACGTTGAATTATTTATTTCGATGAACGTGATACACGATGCACTTGTGTTAGAAAAAAACATGGAACTGCTAAAAGGCTTTATTTATTTTTTTGAAAAGTTGACATCAAAATCGATTCTTACTGCTTGTATTTTCGCGAAATTCGAATTAGCCATAGATGAAAAATATTTAATAGTAAAAATTTATAGTAACTAATTAAATATTGAAATTTCTAATAGTGGCAAAGTACAGCAGCTAATAATGTATCCATTACTACTTTATGAGATTAAATAGAATAGCGATAATAATAACGACTTTTTCAGATTGTAGTTTTTTTTTACAAAATGAATGTGATACATAGAATGCTAAAATAAAATGTGATGTACATACCGTGACGATTTTCATAATTTATCACTGAAACTAAAGGCTCTTATCAAATTCGAAGTTTATTGTATCTATTATAAAATTTGAAATAAATTATAGGTGTAAATCAGTTTAAATCTCTCCGCCAGAATAATTTATTGTACTCGAATCTGTACAAAGAAAGATAAACATCTTTAACTTGTTTGTTGGTAATTAGAATTTCGATCCAAGAGTTGCAATAAATGTTAATGTATACACTTTTACGATTATTGCAAACAGTTTTTCTAAAGTTTATAAATATCTTTCTTTCTGTTATTTCTTTTATTGCATCTTATTTTATATTATTATATGTTTATAGAATTACTCGAATACACATAAAAAATAAGATAATTTTTATTTACTACTAGAAGTGATTCGAAGTAAACAAAACGTTCGGAACTTTTACGATTGCTTTTTCTTTATCATAGAAACGTGATTGTAAACCTAAAAATACATACAATACACAATACATAATACATGTTTGCTACATTTGCATTCTATCTGTGTTGAACGCTTTGCTTCTACTATGGAACGTAATGTGTGTAACATAATTGAAATTCAAAACTCTGCTAAACCTAAACATTTATTTAAATATAGCTTCTAATTATCACAAAATATTTGGCGATAAGTGTGGAAATAGCATATTTAAAAGTTTGAAACATATTTAAAAGTTTAAAACGTTTGCCTTGTCTTCCTTATAACTTAACTGCGCGCAAGTTTGATTGTTGACATATAAAAGCATCGCACGGCTGAGCATTTCTTCTTGTTCACAATCTTTTTGATATTTAATCTTCTTAATATAATATTGACAATAAGTAATGGACAACGTGGAAAGTAAAACGGCGATAGTCACAGGAGCCGGGGCCGGCATTGGTTACCACATTACCGAAGATTTGTTGCGTAAAGGCGCGAAGGTATTTTACAACCAAAAATTAAAAAATGGAGAAAAACGGTGTATTATCTCTCTACTTTATTATAATAATTCTAGAAAGTCGCCATTCTCGATTTGCCGGTAGAACGTTGTTACAACGCAACAGTAACATTGCAAGAAAAATTTGGAAAAGAACGTGTCGTCTTCTTTCCAATTGATGTAACAAACTTGGAAGCGTACAACGGTAAATGCCGCGAATTTCTTAAATAATTTTTATCAAACTATTTATTATTTAGGGGAGACCGGGGCTAGACCGCTAACGGGGTAAATCCGCCAAATCAAATATCTCGGAACCTGTATATTGTGCGAACTCGCTATTAACATTGTAAACGCTGCTTATGGTACCCATGTGACCAACGGAGTTTCGGCAGGTTACCTGCCGTGTTATGATTTTTACGAGGGCAAACGTGTTTTCGGAAGGTGAAAGTGAAATTTTCTGCGCGTGGAAATATTGTAATATCTGCAATAATATTTGCTCTCCAAATCTCGAGGTACGTGATTATAAAGAGTAATGCATGCTGAACACGAATCCAGTGTAGTTTTTTCATTATCGTTAATGTCTAATATTTCGTGGGTGATCAAACCTGAAACTTATGTTTGGGGCTTATCCGCTAGTAAGCACCCGGGGCTGGTCCGCTAGTCTCGTCACTGTGGCGCGCCGGGCGCACGACTTCAGCTCACGGCGATTTCAGGTTAGGTTTCCCTCGAGCGGCGTGATTCTGTCTTCCCTTGCACGTGCGTCAGTTTGTGTAGGAGGGAAATGGTAAGGTAAACGTCCCAATAGCGGACCATTTAAGAAGCCTTGAAAATTGAAATTGAATTTTTATACTAGGTGCGCAACTAAGTTTCCGGGTTTTTTTGATCAATAAAAAATGGAAAATTTCAAGAAAAATACAAAAAATGGTTTATTCAAAGTATCGTCCCTCGCTAGCTATACATTTTCGCCATCTCTCTGGCAATACATGAATACCGCGACAATAAAACGACGCGTCTTTGGACCGAAACCATTCATCCAACCAATTTTGCACTTCTTCGAAATTGGTCAATTGTAGCCCAGCCAAGCCATGCGCCATCGACCGGAACAAGTGATAATCGGAAGGCGCCAGGTCTGGCGAATACGGCGGGTGCGGTAGCAGATCCCATTTCAGCGTTTTGATGGTGTCCTGGACGATGGAACTGCGATGGCACGGAGCGTTGTCGTGCTGCAATATCACTCGTTCGTGTCTCGTGTCCCATTCTGGCCGTTTTTCGAGCAATGTATGGTTTAAATTGATCAGTTGTTGTCGGTAGCGATGCCCATTGACAGTTTCGCCCGGTTTCAGCAGCTCATAGTACACGATTCCTTTCTGGTCCCACCAAACGCAGAGCATTGTCTTCTTTCCAAAACGATTTGGCCGTGCCGTCGATGTTGATTCTTCACCAGGTGAAAGCCACGATTTTTTGCGTTTGGGATTCTCTAAATATATCCACTTCTCATCGCCAGTAACAATTTGATGAAGAAAACTCTTTCTTTCATGCCGCAAAAGCAAAATTTCGGAAGTGGCTCTTCGATTTTCCATCTGTCTCTCAGTCAACTCATGCGGCACCCATTTTCCTTCCTTTTGAATTTTTCCCATGGCATGTAAACGTTTGGAAATACCTTGGTGAGTCATGTTTAATGCTTCCGCAAGTTGATCTTGTGTTTGCGTATCATCTTCATCCAATAACGCTTGCAGATCGGCGTCCTCAATTGTTTTTGGTCTTCCGGAGCGCTCCTTGTCCTCAGTGTCGAAATCGCCACTTCTGAAGCGTTTAAACCAATCTTCACAGGTAGTTTTCGATGGTGCATGTTCGCCGTAGGCCTTCTCAAGCAAACGACGTGCTTCAGCTGCATTTTTTTTCAAGTTAAAGCAGAAAAGCAAAGCTTCCCGCAAATGCTGTTTATTTGGCACAAAACTCGACATCTCCGTTGTTAGAAAAAATATTTTTGCGTTGCGATATGTGTTTATATAACGACTGGTTATTGTTAACAGATGTTCAAGCTATAACTTCAGACAACTTCAGACATGTAAGTCGAGTACATGTGTTATTGGTGCCATCTATGTGTGAAACCCGGAAACTTAGTTGCGCACCTAGTATATATTAACAAATCTTATTTATAAGCGGATACGACGAAACGAAAGCTTGGATTCTCTAGTTTCTGGAAACCATCCAATAATTAGTTCCATCGGTAATAGTTGATTTGATTTTTTCGGAAAATGCGAGAAAAGGAAATGTCCCAGTACCCGGCCATCAGTTTTTGGTTATGTCCCGATACCGGGCCACTCGATGTGTCCCAGTACCCGGCCATCAGTTTTTTGTTATGTCCCGATATCCGGCCACTCGATGTCCCTATTACCAACCAGTCGCAGATGAAAGCAGAGACAACTTTTTTTAGAGGTTACGTTCAAGACTTTTCCAATGTGAACAATCTGCTGACTACATAATAGCAATAACGAACTCGTTCGACGAAGCCAAATTTGTAAAATGTTAGATATCATACTTACTGCGAATAATCGCCTCAGTTTAGCGTAATTTTAAACACACTTTAAGCACACTAGTAAACAATGCCACGCGTCAATGCTGATCGTTCGTGTTAATTTACATCAAGGTTATGGCCGCTGAGTTCGTTGCGTCCGGCAATTGGGACATTACCCGATCGCCTGGTTGTACACCAGTATCCAGCCACTTGGTTCGCTATTGGTACACCATACGGTTGAAACGTCCGAGTATCCAACCATGCAAATTAACAATTTATCGGCAATTCTAACTAAATTTCGACCCTAGATTTGCATTCTCTACATCTTCCTTAATATAAAAAGCTATAACTTGTTCAATATATATAAAAAATGAAGGCGACAGAGTTACAATTGAACTTTGTTTTTACATGCTTTAACTGTTAGCGAAAAAAAAAATTGATTTTCTTGAAATTATTTTCCGTTTTCCATTTTTCTACTAAAAAAACAATGAATAAAGTGTATTCCATTATTTTTTATGATCAAAATTATGTATCTTTATTTAAAATCCAGTCCGAGAATGGAGACACGACTCCCGGGAATTTTGACTTTTCGATTTTTGCACCTTTGTCGTTTTTACTCTATACCGGTTGAACAAAGCGACGTAGACCTTGCATGGGATGAAACTTTAAAGTAAACCGCGGAGCAGTTTAGACGAAGTTTCAGAATTCCGAAGAGTGTTTTCGGAACTAACTACGTGTTTGTGATCGAGCGAGGAACGCGAATAATCGATGACGCGATAACAAACGGTTTCAGGAAGCTCGAGGATTATTGCATGCGATTTATTCGTAAAACAACACCGTGTAATAACGTAAGCCGCATTAAATCCCGTAAACGTGTAACGGAAACTAGTCTTTCGAGGCAACTCATTAATTTATTAAGCCGCAGCGAGGTGACGTGTATACATACGCGGCGAAACAAAAAGCCAGCTACATTATTGAATCCCAGCGGATTCAATGCAAAGCCCACGCGGCTCGACGCGAGAAAACGTCCTTTGTGCCAGGAGTGGCTTTATTCGAGTAACAATGATCGGTTCGCGTTTTCGGTTTACGTCATCTGACCGGGAAGACGCTGTTGATGAAGGAACTACGTTGTGGGTGTGTTAATTGTTTCATCGGCGATCGGGACTGCCGGCACGCGGCGGTGATAATAGTGCTGGTGATTCGCGGTCTCTCGAATTGCACGGGTTACATCATAAAGCGCGCGCGCGCTAATCCGGTTAATCAACAGCCACGGTGTCGGCGAAAACGGAGGAGCCGTGTAATTGGATGCCCGTTACTGTTGTTGCGCGCTACTACCTGCTACTGTTGCTGCTGTTGCAGCTTCCCCAATGCGGCGACACGTGCGGAGCAATGCCATTACGCAGGATGTCGAGAATGATTCGCAGGTGACACAAAGGGTCGAGCCCTATCTGCTCGGTGAAAATGCAATGTCTCGATGTGCCGTGAAAGGTTCGATGTCGCACGTAGCCGCGATCCGTCATGGGTGGATCGATTGTCTCATCGGCGCGAAAGGATCCTGCACGTCCTCCTGCTGTTCGTAAGCGCCAGCGTACGAACATTGCTGTAGCGTCTTACGCCTTACGTGAGAATCTTGCGTTATGCGACACGCAAGTCAATCTTACGGCAACGCCCAAAGAAGAACGTAATTAGTCTTATGTTACGTACGTTACGCTTTTTTTCGTGCGTTGCCGTAAGATTGGCTTGCGTGTCGCGTAAAGCCCCGGACACACACTTTTTCGTAACAGTAACAGTACTGTTACGAAACTGTTACTGTACGAAAAAGTGTGTGTCCGGGCCCTAACGCAAGATTCTCACGTAAGGCGTAAGACGCTACGGCAATGTTCGTGCGCTGGCCCTAACGCTGCTCAGCTGTGACGTCCGAGGTGAGCGCTACACTGCTCGATAAGATTCACTTTTTTCCCCATTGCTGGAGAGCGCACTTTGCGAAAAACAGTGTTGGGCAACAATCAATTAAAGCTTTAATCAATTAATCAATTGATTGAATATTTAATTGTGGCGTTTCAATTGCGATTAAATTTAATTGCAACTAATTTAGCTTGTAAGTATGTGTATTAATTACGTACAGATTTAATTTCTTTCAATTATTTAACGATCACATTACATTAATAAAAAATTACAAATCAGAATTATTACATGCTATTTTATTGGAACTTACTTTTTTGCCTCTTTTCTTGTTTGCCATCTTATTCTATATATATAAAAAAATTCTCACAAGGACGTACAAACAACCAGTAAGAATAATATCTACCCTTTAAAATAAGTAACACATTAAATCGTCATCACGGTAAAAAACAGTTGTTAATTGTATCTACTGACAATTAAAATTAATAAATAATTAAATAATTAGTTTTAATTGTAAAAACAATTAACAATTAATTAATTGTAAAACAAATACATATTCACAAATAACTAATTTAATTGCCAATTGCAATTAACAGTTAAAATTTTAATTTTTAGTTGTTAATTGTCAATACGATTTAATTGTGCCAAACACTGGCGAAAAATCTAAAAATCGTTCTTACGATGTATAGATATATGTATGAAGTGTTTAAATCAATAAGTCTGCAGGTATTTGATTCACACGATTCGCACAACATAATTTGAGACTGGTTCGTAGACAGGACTCCGTAGCTTTGTACTTTGAAATGTGGAAGTTTGAAGCTCATCAGAAAAGGATTTCCGTAGTACAACTTGAATGTTTCAATGGTTAACAAACGAGGAATAAAATAGGAAACTGCAATGAAATGCTTGATTACTCGCTTGACTACCTTAGGTGTTTGAAGGAAAACCGCGATTGACGTGCTCGAACTAAACGAAGTTCGAATGCATTACATATTGGTTATTAAGGTAAATAATTAAAAACTGAGTAATTTATGATATTAAATCAATAATTCCACAATTCCGCAACTGTGATATGCAATACAAGTATTTAAAGGCAATAAAATATCCGATAATAATATAATTTTATATTGAACGTGGAAATACATATTATGTATTATACATATTAACGGTATATACAATATGATTTATGCATGTATATTGCATAAAAGGTAGCATTCGTGCATCGATTACTTTGTTTCTTTTTTTTTCACTCCACGATATTTATCTCTTTTGTGCATTTCGAAAATAATGCTTGTAGGCGTATTTGTAAAATATCAAAGCTATAAATTAAAAAATTAAAACGTAAAAAATAAAATTGTAATTGACATTTTACAAATAAATTTTTTAATTTGATCCAGTCATATGGAAAGAAAAAATATTACTAAAATGTATTAATATTTTCCGTGTGCCTTCTTAGCAATTATGTCATTCCTATTTTGTCATTAACGTAAATCATGCATTATGGTCCTACATTTCTGATATGGAGTGGTTCTTCGCGTTTACGTCATGTGAGGAAGCAACAAACGTCCACGCACAGGCAATGATTTAATTAGAAAACTCAGTGTTTAGTTCTTGCTGTCGATGTTCTCGCTTGTCGATGTTCATACGTTGCTGTTTTACGTCGGAATTCGATCTTGCTATTGCGCCCCCGCATGTTATCAGTCGTATCAAGAGAATTGTATATTTTTTGAAACTTATTGAAGCGTACTCTTCTTTAACAAACACGCGAGATGAAAGTTCTGCGGAAAATGCGCAAATTAAAATCTTGTAATTCCAAGAAACACTTGTCATAGAAACGGTGTTATTAATCACGGACCAACGCAGCTCGAAAAAGAATTACTCAGAATTATCATTCCCAATTAATTAAGCCTAATAAAGTATTAATTCAATGTGGAATGTATCTCGATAACATTTCAGTAAAAAGTCCGTGCATTTTTCGATAGCACGCCCATGCAAATTTTTTTTATTGCTGTGTGTAGGGGAGAGTTGGCAATTACCGCGCGGTTGACAATTCCGCGCCATTGTTTATCTCAATAACTATTTGTATTACGCGCCTACAATGATGTTAATATCATAGAGTAACACGAAATACCCCACCCGCATGCGCCGTCAATGCGTTCCGGCCGTTCATGTAAACACAGTGCGCTCTGAAAGCTTCTCTGCTTGCTCGTTGCAATTTTGCTGGTAGTTTCGATAAGAGGTGAGTAATATAATATTTACATTAGAGAAATAAATTTGACGGATTTGATAGGCTAAAACACTATAAAATTAGGTTGCAAAGTCATTTTAGCAAGGTTGGGTAGTGTCTAGTTAAAAAGATAAAAGTTAAGTTAAAAAGTTAAAAAGTTAAATATTTTTAACTTAACTTAGTTACATTTTAGACTTTTAACTTTTAACTTAATTTAGTTACATTTTATCGGTAACTATTAACTTTTAATTTAACTTTCTTGAAGTAAACCATGCCATAAATAAAGGCGTCGCGAGATGCCTGCCTACAACTCTACATTTATAGTATAGGACCTTGATTCTCGAACTCAACTGTGAATTTGTTTACATACGAAACGGCCCAATACTGCGCCAGTACTGGTTGTTGCAGTTCGGGTACTGGCGTAGTACTGGCAACACTACTGGCGCGGTACTGGCGCCAGTACCGGATGATAACTTGGGCCCAATACTGGCAGACAGTACTGGCCCAGCCGTTGTCTACTGGTACTGCCCCAGTACAGGATTTATGATCGGTTTAGTACTGCGCCAATACTGGTTGCCAGGTGCCAGATTTCTGATACAATGCTACGTGCCAGTATCGAGCCAGTATCGAGCCGACACTGATTTCCGATATTCACCCGACATAAAAAAAATTATTTATTTTGAAATTGTATTACTATTTTTTAACTAAATTTGTTTCTTAAGATGCAGTCTATGATTATAAATATTTTCTCGTATTTGAAAAACACACTTACCTTGGTGGAATTCGAACTCGGGACCTCGGGACCTCTGGATCGTGAGCCAACTGCCTTACATGGTAGACTACTTCTTAATTTGATGTAAGTGTTATATACAATCTACATATGTCATAACCAGCGCAAATATATAATTTTTCAAAAATTATCTTAAGAAACAAATTCAGTTTAAAAAGAGTAATAAAATTTTGAATTGGATATATGATATAATATTTCTTAATGTCGGGTGAATGTCAGAAACCAGTGCCGGCTTATTACGAAATTTTGTGTTCGTAAATATATTTATAAAGTTAAAACATCCTTATCAAATCCTTACAAGGGCCTCATTACACAAAAATAAGAAAAACCTTTCTTATGGCATCCTTAATAAATAATGATCGGGACCTCATCCGGTTAGCCCTTACGGAAAGAAACTACAGCGGATTACAGAAAATTATATTACAGGAACTACATAAAAGTATTACACAAAATTACAGACTGAAGTATTGTAATATACTGTAATATTTTCGTACTATACGCTCGGATTACAGGAAAATATTACAGGATTACAGGACTACAAGATTGCAGTCCTCTTAATACTAGAGGACACTGATTTCCGATATTCACCCGGCATAAAAAAAAATTATTTTTTTCTTAGTTTTATTACTTTTTTATAACTAAATTTGTTTCTTAAGATGCAGTCTATGATTATAAATATTTTCTTGTATTTGAAAAACACACTTACCTTGGTGGGATTCGAACTCGGGACCTCGGGACCTCTGGATCGTGAGCCAACTGCCTTACGTGGTAGACTACTTCTTAATTTGATGTAAGTGTTATATATAGTCTACATATGTCATAACCAGCACAAATATATAATTTTTCAAAAATCATCTTAAGATACAAATTCAGTTTAAAAAAAGTAATAAAATTTTAAATTGGATATATGATATAATATTTCTTAAAGTCGGGTGAATGTCAGAAACCAGTGCCGGTTTATTATGAAATTACTTATAAAATATGAAATTAAAAAATAATAAAATGTGGTTAAAAAGTGATACATTAAATCTAATAAATTTCAAACAATATTTATAGAAATAATTTATATATATATACAGCTGCATTGAAGTAAAAGTACACTATATATGGAGGTGGAGGGGTAAAAACCACAGTGGTGTAACTCAAATTTTTAAAAATATTTTCTCGTGTGCATAGATGCAATCTGTACAATATATAAATTGCATCTATGCACACGAGAAAATATTTTTAAAAATTTGACTTACACCACTGTGGTTTTTACCCCTCCATATATGATAAGACTCGCTATTTCAAATTTTATGGATTACTGGTAGCATTACGTTTAATACACATGTGTAGTAGTGTATTACACATTTTGTAGATTACATGTGTAGTCTACTACACAAGTCACTTACCACACGTGTAGTATATTACACATATAATGGATTACACGTGTAGTCTATTACACAAATCACTTACCACACGTGTAGTATATTACATATATAGTGGATTACACGTGTAGTGGATTTCACCCTTCATGATTAGACGTGTATTCCATATTACAGGGATTTCACGCACTAAGTAATTACAGCGTGTAATAACTACAGATTATTGTGTTCCTTTCTGTGATAACTACAGGTGGTCCTGTAGTAACTACACAAGTGTAATATTTACTGGCTGTAGTTTCTTTCCGTAAGGGAGCCCTAATAAATAAGTATTTATGAAGTTAAAATATCCTTATCAAATCTTTACAAGGGTCTTACTAGACAAAAATAAGGAAACCTTTCTTATGGCATCCCTAATAACTAATGATCGGCGCCTTATGTTATGTAAGGCCATCCCTAACAAATTTTTACACGGGTGGCTGATAGAACCTTGGCCGGCAATTGACTGCCGTAGCATCGGCCAAGCGTTGGTCTTCATTGTAATGCCAGATTATTCTATATAGGTAGGCAGTCAGTTATTTGCCAGTGATGGCCCAGTACTGTCTGACAGAATGTTGGGCGACGTACGGCTGCCAACCATCGGCCAAGTGTTGGTCTTTGTTGTAATCCCGGATTATTCTATATAGGTAGGCAGTCAGTTATTTGCCAGTGATGGCCCAGTACTGTCTGACAGAATGTTGGGCGACGTACGGCTGCCAACCATCGGCCAAGTGTTGGTCTTCGTTGTAATGCCGGATTATTCTATATAGGTAGGCAGCCAGTTATTTGCCAGTGATGGCCCAGTACTGTCTGACAGAATGTTGGGCGACGTACGGCTGCCAACCATCGGCCAAGTATTGGTCTTCGTTGTAATGCCGGATTATTCTATATAGGTAGGCAGCCAGTTATTTGCCAGTGATGGCCCAGCACTGGCTGATAGAACCTTGGCCGACAATTGACTGCCGTAGTATTGGCCAAGCGTTGGTTTCATTGTAACATCTGGCAACTCCTATATGGGGGGCCATATTCCGTGTAGTGTGATTGGTTGTATGCTTCTAGAAGAATTGACCAATCACAAAGCTCAGAATGCCCCATTTCGTATACGCTAGTCGCAGCACTATTACTTATCTCCGTGAACGCACTAAACGCAGTATAGTCGATCTGGCCACTGGCTTCCACCTCTTTACAACAAACGCTATATTTAATAACACGCTGGACCAGAACCGAAACGAAAACGTGATTATAATTGATCATATCATTCAACATATCGACTGATACATTTGCGACGGAAAAAGATTTCCCTCAGGCACTCAAACGTGCTTTTATACAATATAATACCTCGATACCATCTTCAGCTCATGTTGAACGGTTGTTCAGTGCAGGAGGACTTGTTTCCTCCTGCACACCTCCTGTTTCCTCCTGGAAACAAGTCCTCCTGCACTGAACAACCGTTCAACAATGAGCTGAAGATGGTATCGAGGTATTATATTGTATAAAAGCACGTTTGAGTGCCTAAGGGAAATCTTTTTCCGTCGCAAATGTATCAGTCGATATGTTGAATGATATGATCAATTATAATCACGTTTTCGTTTCGGTTCTGGTCCAGCGTGGCGACAAAAAAATTTAACTTTTAACTTTTTAATTACTAATTATTATTAACTTAACTTTTAATTCAATTAATTTCATTATGGATTAACTTGTATCTTAACTAAGTTAAATTTTCAAGGCTGTTAACTTTAACTTAACTTAGTTAAAAAAAAAAGTTAACTTACCCAACCTTCGTTAAACCTACATTTTAAAAAATTATTAAATGCGAGTAAAAGTAAAACTCATGTATATGTGTATGTGAAGTTGGCATATCAATTGTCAGCATATCAAAAAAAAGTGGAGTTCTCTTTGCATACAACCGAGTTCTATAGTTCCTGATAAATTTTAACAATAGTTCTGGTCATTTAACATTAATAAACGGAAGTTGGGAAATGATATGCTAACTTCCCGCGAAGTCAGTATATCATATAATTTTTTCGAAAATTACTCCAATGAATTTTATAGTTTTTGACGAGTTCTATAGTTCTATAACATAGTTCTGACCATTAACTATCTCTAAATAATTATTAACAATTATTATCAGCATATTACTCGTACTACAGTGATATGCTATGCTTCTGCGATAAGTTCTCGGCTCGTTCGAGGTTTTAAACAATAGTTCTAAACCCCCTGACGATAGTTCCGTACAGTTCTTACCACTCTCTACCTTTAAATAATTATTAACAATTATTATCAGCATATCACTCGTATTACAATGATATGCTATGCTTCTGCGACAAGTTCTAGGCTCGTTCGAGATTTTAAACAATAGTTCTAAACTCCCTGACGATAGTACCGTACAGTTCTTACCACTCCCTACCTTAAATAATTATTAACAATTATTATCAGCATATCACTCGTATTATAATGATATGCTATGCTTCTGCGACAAGTTTTCGCAGAGGTTTAAAACCTCGAACGAGCCGAGAACTTGTCGCAGAAGCATAGCATATCATTGTAGTACGAGTGATATGCTGATAATAATTGTTAATAATTATTTAAAGGTAGGGAGTGGTAAGAACTGTACGGAACTATCGTCAGGAAGTTTAGAACTATTGTTTAAAATCTCGAACGAGCCTAGAACTTATCGCAGAAGCATAGCATATCACTGTAGCACGAGTGATATGCTGATAATAATTGTTAATAATTATTTAAATATAGCCAGTGGTCAGAACTGTACGGAACTATCGTCAGGGGGTTTAAAACTATTGTTTAAAACCTCGAACGAGCCGAGAACTTGTCGCAGAAGCATAGCATATCATTGTAATACGAGTGATATCTTGATAATAATTGTTAATAATTATTTAAAGGTAGAGAGTGGTAATAACTGTACGGAACTATCGTCAGGGGGTTTAGAACTATTGTTTAAAACCTCGAACGAGCCGAGAACTTATCGCAGAAGCATAGCATATCACTGTAGTACGAGTGATATGCTGATAATAATTGTTAATAATTATTTAGAGATAGTTAATGGTCAGAACTATGTTATAGAACTATAGAACTCGTCAAAAACTATAAAATTCATTGGAGTAATTTTCGAAAAAATTATATGATATGCTGACTTCGTGGAAAGTTAGCATATCATTTCTCAACTTCCGTTTATTAATGTTAAATGACCAGATCTACTGTTAAAATTTATCAGAAACTATAGAACTCGGTTGTATGCAAAGAGAACTCCACTTTTTTTTTATATGCTGACAATTGATATGCCAACTTCACATACACATACATGAGTTTTACTTTTACTCGCATTTAATAATTTTTTTAAATGTAGGTTTAACTATAACTAAATTATTGCAGTTCCTGTCTAAAGTATAAGTCTTTACGAGTATTTAAAAAAAAAATTCATTCAGTTTCATAAAGAATTGAGCTCTAACAAGATTTTTGTCCAAAAAGTCACCGAAATTTCCCACTGTGCGTCGGCGAGGTACAGCGAGACACGGCACGGCTCTGAGATCCCGCGATTTCCGCGCGAGAGTTGACATGCCGCGCGCGCGGTAGATCGTCGTTGTTGGTCGTTGTGTCAGTGACAGTCGCGCGTGCGACCGCATCGTCCAGCGTTCGCCGCATCGTCTCGGCGTCATTGTCGCCGCCGTTGTAGTGGTGGTGGTGTCGGTGGTGGTCATCGTCGTCGTCGTCGTCGTGGTGGTGGTCGTGGCCGTCGTCGTCGTGGTGGTCGTGGCCGTCGTCGTCGTCGTCGTCGGCGCGTCGAGGAATCGGCGCGAGGACGCCATCGAGTCGGTAAAATGGTCGCGCTCCACCGCAAGCTTTTCTAACCCCCCTGTCGCTATTTATCGCTCACCCGCGAGAAACGCGGCTTGGTTAGGTTGCTCGAGGGTCCGCGCTGATCCTATGGCACCGGAACGCCGCACAGTGGGGCCAAATCGCAAAAAGCTGGCCAAAAGTCGAAAAATAAAGTTTCGATTCCGAGGATTTAAAGTGGTGGGTTTGTTTGAGTAATAGTCCGAAGGTCGGATTCTAGACTAGAAAACGTCCTATCCTTTATACCTGCTCGTACACGTCAGTTCAAAAGTGACGCTCGCTCGAACAAGACGTGTCGTGTTCGGAGCCGAGTTTTAAACGTTATATTCAGGAGGACGCCAAAGCTATAAAAATAAAGCAATTTTAAATCTACAAAATGGATTCGACAGCTGGAAGTAAGTAGAATATTATCACGTATTACAAAATTTATAGTAATAATTTATGTAATATTAATAAACAAATGAGTTTTACGAAAATGAACGTAAAATTGCAACGGAAAATTTAAGAAACGTAGAGAAAAGTTTATGAGTTCTGTAGAGTTCTGCGACCAGACCTATTGCATGTTGTAGATTCAAGTATTATTTAATGAAAACAACAAAAAACTGCTGCTACTAGCTGCTACCCTGCTATTGGTGCAAGTTTTTGTAATGAAAAACAATTTTCTTTTGAATTGAATTGAATTTTAAACATTAAAAACGCAAAATATTGAAAAAATGTTTCTGATAAAAGTTGTAGGGTTTTGAAATATCTATTCAGGAGTGTACTCACATTGTGGGCCCGGGGCCCTATATGGGCTCAGTCAGGCCCAAGTCAATTTTTTATTATATTAATCCCCATTTTTTATTGCGCATTTTGATTCTACGGTTCAAGATAGAAATATTTTGTATCAAGTCAATTTTTGCTAAGCCCCTTCCAAAAGGCCCAAAATTTTGGGCCTTTAGGAAGGCGTTTAGCGAAAAATTAGGTACCTGCTAAAATATTTCTAATTTAAAGCGTAGAATTATAATCCATAAAAAATGAGGATTAATAATTTTTCATTGTCACTGTGGAGAATATTTTAAAAATAAAAATTTAAAATTTGAAGCGAAAGTTTTATTTATATTTTTATTTTACATATTTTCCGACCTTTAACTGCGTGCCGACTAGATTTGTCAACACGCAGTCAAAGGTTGGAAAATATGTAAAATAAAAATATAAATAAAACTTACGCGCATCATTTACCGCGTTGGTTCTTAGTTAGCCCGGTTTATTCGTGCGGATAAAAATTTAAATTAATGTTTCTTTTTATTTTCTTGTGGTCTTTATTGTATTGAGTTTTAAGATACGCAATTTACTTTCATAAATAATTTAAAAATATATATATATTGGAATAAATAATAGTAACTATAAGATTGAATGTGTAATTGTCAATTTATCTATAAATATTATACTTTTAAATTAAAATCGTTGCTACCAGAAACAGCCTTATTATTAATTGCGCCAAGTATTACAGAGAGTGAGGAAAGCTCCAGCAATCTTACAATTGAATCAACTGACTGTGAATCAAATTATTCTTCTGATGACGATGCATAAAGTTGTTGATTGACTGTATTTTAATAAATATATATTTATTCACCGCCCGTTTACACAATTTTTAAGTATGACTCAAATATTTTTATAATTTTGACGTACAATGATCTATGTAAATTTAATATTTATTGTACTTTGTATCACGATCTATTAATTTGCATTCTTGTAGCATGTGTTGATTATCGGTAATTTATGTTGTTTCAGCATTGTTAAATTAATTTGATAAGGACCCAAAGTAAGGGTTGAAATGTCGTTATACTAATAAATTACTGCCAGTCAGACCGACTAATCTTGTTTTATTAAATATCCCACATAGCACATAATATTTCAGTAATATTGCAGCAATATTATTTTTCCATTGCAATATTACAATGAAATATAACAGAAATATTGCAGTAATATTACTGAGATATCTCGGTAATATTAAAATGTCCGCGCAAATGAATATCAGTAATATTACTGTAATATATATCAGTAATATTACGGTAATATTACTGTAATATTTGCGTGATATTTATACAATATTGCTAGGAATTTAACCATTTTAATAATTTTTATTAAATTTTATTAAATTATTTTTAATAGTATTGTTACATACAATATTAAAATAATATTGATATTGTTAACGCAATAATATTATTTGTGTAATATTAGACAATATTTATTTAATATTGCTAAAAATTATACCATTTTAATAAATTTTATTAAATTTTATCAAATTGTTATTTTTAATAATAGTATTACATATAATATTAAGAAAATAATATTGATATTATCTTTCTATCTCTTTCTTCTTCAAAACTGCTCCATGCTCTGCACTGCTCTGCTCTGCACTGTATGAATTTCCACTGATAAAGAGTTACGTAACACTATAACATAATACAATAACTGTAATTATTATTTATATCTGATTATACAAGGTGAGTTTTATTTTGTGTGCCAATTATCTCCTAAAGTATTGGTTTATTGGAAAAATGTTTCAGATAAAAGTTGGAAGGTTCATAGAGGAATAATGGATGATCTTAGATTTTGAGTCTGGAACCCATGTTGAGCCCAGTAGGGTCCAAGTCAAATTTTTTAAATAAAAACTCCAATTTTTTATTACATCATCTTTTTCTACTAATTAATATAAACAACTTTTGTCTGAAACATTTTTTATTTGTCTTATACTTTTTGAGATATTCAAGAAAAATTTGGTAATTTTTTTAATATTTAGCTTATGATATCTTGATAAATGCTTGTCGGAGGGAAAAATGATACAAGACTTTTTGACTTAATATGGTCTCAAGAATATGCTATTGCAATAATACCCCAATTTCTTTAAATATTTGTGTATACATTTCCTTGAAGCTTTCATGTGTACACAATTATTTAAAGAAATTAGAATACTATTGCAACAGTATATTTTTGAAACCAAGTTTTCCTTGAATATCTCAAAAAGTATAAGGCAAATAAAAAAATGTTTCAAACAAAAGTTGTTCATATTAATTAGTAGAAAAAGATGATACAATAAAAAAGGGATTTATATTTAAATAATTTGACTTGGATCCTATTAGGCTTAACACAGGTCCCGGACTCAAAATCTAATAAAATTGTCTATTGGTCCTCCTTGAACCCTCCAACTTTTATCCAAAACATTTTTCCAATAAATCAATACTTTCTGAGATAATTAGAGCGGAGATGATTGGCACACGAAATAAATCACCCTGTTTATTTCATACATAATTACATATTCAAACATAAGAGTACGGGGTTAAGTATGACGTGTTCCAATATTCACTGTCTATACTGAAAATCTATGGTTAATGTTATACATACACTTTAGATTTTCAGTACTGGATATTAAAATATTGGAACGCAGTTTATACCAAGTTTAAATTTTTCTTACTTATGTATCTAATAAATAAAGCTGTCGCTCAGAAGAGTTTGATAGAAATCAAACTGCTTGGTGCTGCTCTGCGTGAACTTCTACTGATGGAAAGCAACGTAACACTGCAACATAATACAAAAACAGTAATTATTATTTACATCTAATTATATATTTTAAACATAAAAGTAGGTTAAGTATGAATCTGTATTCCGATATTCACTATCTATGTATACTGAAAATCTGTAGTTATAAATGTTACACGTATACTTTGGATTTTCAGTATTGACGATTTTAATATTGGAAAGCATGGTTTATATCAAATTTAACTTTTTCTTACTTACGTATCTAATAAATAAATCTTTTGCTCTTCTATCAAACTACTTGATGCTGCTCTGGACTGCATGAACATCCACTGATGGAAAGCAATACTGTAATATATAGTATAAGAACAATAATTATTATAAAATCACGTAAATGGTTAAATAATCATGGTTAAATCACTTAATTAATGATTAAACTGCTTTTTAGAAGATTTGGGATCGGCATATTTCTATCACGTATCTGCAACTGAGGGCTCCAGTTGGATTAAACTGTTAAAAATTTTGAGGTTAAGTTAGCATCAAGATTTAAGAATAAAGCCGTTAATAAATAATTTCATTAGAAACTCGTTCAATAAGGTTACAAAGGCAAATATATGTATTTTAAGATGGTCATTGAAATGATTTTTATGATATAAACGTGGTTTTTGGTTTTTGCAGACCATGCCACGTAATCTCTATTTTTGGATTTAACGACAAATCGCCAAATATATATGTACAATGTACATATTAGTAATAATTATACGAAAATACTTTTAAAAATATTTGTGTGAACAATATTTATTAAATAAAGAAAAATTACCTGAAATTAAAACGATTGTTTCTGTGCGGTGTCGTACTACGTGATTGCGTGGTCCCACGGAGCCATGCAAGAGACAGCTTCTTCTTCTTATGTAATGATGGCCTTCAAGCAGTAGTGCTGCTCTAAAAACGGCCAGGGCGAACCACTAGTCTTATAAGCCGCAAGCGGCGTAATTACAAAGGTTGTAGGCCTCGAAAGGCGCCGATACAAGGTACTGATAGTTAAACAATGCAGACAGTAACAGTCGCAATACTTTGAAAAAAATTTGCTTTCGGACAAAACACGTCCGAACACGATCGAGCTCGCCAACCGACTCCTGCAAGAGACAGCGAGAGAAGACCGGGAATGGTGGGGGTCGGTGCTGCGACCAAGCGCATAGCCACACACACTAGCGTTCTTCCCTCCACTTACGCACACAGAAACGTTCTGTTTATCCGTGTGACAAACTCGTAATTTGAAAAGTTTAATATTGATTATATAAGAAATATGAATTTTAAATTTTATCCATTTATTTTATTATCAATTTACTTACTGGCTCTTAATTAAAAATTAATTGTATATATAATTACCTTTTATTATTACAAAACAAATAACAAGTTATAAAATTAAATACCACTTATAAAATTTGTCTTAATCACTTTTATTCCCCGAAAGTACAAGTCAGTCTTTTGATTCCATCACATTTTTGATTCAGATTTTTCTTTCTTTCAGTCCAAAATTCTTTAACTGGTATATATTATCTGTGCAATACGTACGTATGATTGTGTGATACCTTAATAACGTCTTAATGACGTTAATAAGATGTCATTAAAATGTCATTTGACATTATTTTGCTACTTAAAGTATTATATTTCAACAATATATTGCAGCAATATTACTGTAATATTTCAATATTATTTAAAAACGTATAATACATCAGTAATATTTCTGAAATATTTCATTGTAATACGTAATATTTCTACTATATTGCAATATTACTGCAATATTTCTGTAATATTACGTGCTATGTGGGATATATTTATTTTGCAGTTCTCACTTTTTATTTCACTTTCTTCCTTCATGAACAATTACATATTTAATAAGAAATTTAATGTTGATGTAATAAATAACATTAAAAATTTTTTTTATAATAATTTTATATTTAGATATTAGAATTTTGACAGCATTCTTAATCTTTCATTTTTCTATTGTTATTTAGAAATCGAGTTTTAATTAATGATCATTGAAAAGGACAGAATTTAAATCTTAGCCTAAATAAAACGTTTTTTCTATACAAATCGTCTATATTTAAAACCATCCATTTTGATTTTTCAAATTTTGACTTCGGATTCGTAATCAGCGAGCCCAAAAACTTCCGGGTACTGAGTTTCATCCAAATTGAAAAACGTTTTCGACTTTTGACCAGCTTTTTAGGATTTGGCCCCACTGCACTGTGCGCCGTCACGCGTGTTCCCCGTAGTTGCCCGCGTTGACAATGTGACGTGCCGTTGGGGAGTTTATGATTTGGTTAACCTCTGTATTCACGTGCCTAAATTGTTTTATGGAATAGGTAAAACAATTATTTTTTAATAATGTTTCGCATAAAATTTTTTAATAAATTTTTATATTTTTCTCTTAAAAAACAATTATTAAAATGTATCCTATCATTTTTCAGGATTAGATGTACGTATATGTATTTAAAATGCAGTGTAACGGATTAACCCCGGCATTTTTGAGATTTCAATTTTTGCACCGTTGTCGTTTTTGCTCTATACCGGTTAAACAAAGCGCCGTAGATAAAAAATTCCTGTATAAATTTTGTAGCTAAAGGTTCACTCTTTACAGTGGTATACCACATTTAACTACAATTATTTATTTTGTTGTTAAAAATCGGCACCGAAAAAAAACTAACGGTCTAGCCCCGGTCTCCCCTACATTTTTTATTTTACATTTTTGAACATGAGATATCCATTAAATTAAAGCATTAAATACACTAACCGATTATTTTTATCGTCAGAAACCTTCAAGCAAGTTATTAAGGCTTTCAATGGTCTTGACATACTTGTTAACAATGCTGGAATATGTAATGAGCGTTGTTTCGAGCAAACGTTTGCTGTTAATGTCGTGAGTAATAAAACATTAAACTTCAACCGATTAATTGAATTATTTACCAATTTTATTAAGATTTGCTTCTTAAGAATGTTAATCGGAAATATAGATTATCATTAAATAAGAATTTTGGAATATAATATATTTCATAGAGTGACTGATTTATTTATTATAAATAAATACATTAGCATGTATTATATACATATATTGTTCGTATTTATATAAACATGACATGCAATTTTTTAAATCACAAATATATGTACTCGTATATATTAAATAATGCGTAAATATTATTTACACATTTTATTTCTATAGATAGCGGTAATTCGCGGTTCGCTATTGGCCTTAGATTATATGGGCAAACATAAAGGTGGCAAAGGGGGTACCATAGTAAATATAGCGTCTATTGCTGGGTTGGGGCCTTTCTGTCCATGTCCGGTGTACTGTTCTTCTAAATATGCTGTCGTCGGATTTGGCTCCAGTCTTGAGGTAATTTATATTTATACAATATGAATCCTCACTCTTGCAATATTACTAATATATAGATAGGCTTTTACAATGACTATATTTTCTTTTAATTCTTCCAAAAGGAAGCATAAAAAATCATGCGTACAAATAATAGAAAAAATTGTAAAGAAGTTTCGAAGATATTCTAATTTTGTTAAAGCCATAAAGGATATTTAACCCTCCGAGGCCACACCTTTTTTTTAATACGCCCCGGCCACACTGGGTGAATACATAACTGACATGGCTTAAAGCCTTTCTACTGTATGTACGGACCTTCGAGAGAGGGACTCAAACTAGGGATCCTAGGTGGAGGCACACTGATTATAAAGCCTATCTTAAAAATATCGGACCTGAATTTCTGTCTGGGTCCGCCACCCAGTGTGGCCTCGAAGGATTAAAGAACATCTTATAGACATATTTATATACGACTGTTGTATTCTTTCTTTTAGCTTTATAATTATAATCTTTATACATACCACTAAAATACTTTATCATGAGAATAATACATGCCCTCTGTCATAATAAAAAGTCTTATTAAATTAATAGGGAGTTTTTGCAATACCGTTTTTCAAATACGGCAATCGTATCTGAATTGTTCAGATACAGAGTAAATGTATCTGAACAATTCAGATAACGTTTACCGTACCTGAAAGACGGTATTGCAAAAACTCCCTAATATCTTTTTTCAGAAATCTTATGTCAAAACAGGAGTTCGCATTCTAACAATATGTCCTGGTTTCACAGAAACGGCAATAGCCGTGCCTGATGTAAGCAGATGTCTCGATTTTATCGACGAAGATTATATTAAATTCTTAGAGAATATAGATGAGGGATACAAAGTTATTCATAACCCTCAATCGTAAGTATACAAAACACACAATGAGAACGGTCACATATGATACCTATAATTAGCACAGCAACCACGTTTGCTACAAATTTATAATTATAATTGTAATTATAATTAAGATTAGAATTATTACTTTTTGACTGACAGGAATGCCGTTCTTCTTATCAAATGCACTTTTTGATTGTTTTATTATTAATATTGCCTTTAGCACTGAAAACACGCACATGTGAATATCCTATATACCTATAATAAGAGAAAGATACAAAAATGACTAACATTATCATTATTATATTATTATAGCATAGTAATAAGAAAATTGTATCAAAATCTTGTCGGGAACCTAACGCATTTGTTGCAGTGTTGTGCATGTGGCACAGTCTACAGTTATGGCGATTCAAAAGGGTAAAAACGGATCGATTTGGGTTATTGATCGTAATGAGCCAGCATATTCGATCAAATTACCGCATTACGATGCCGCTTAGATGTGAAATTCTTCAAACACGCCGGAAACTTTATACGAACAGTTTGAGTCACATATGCGAAAGATAGAAGAGAAACCTATAGTTGAATCACGAAATAATGCGCCTGCTACATCAATATATGACAGTACTATAAAATAAATAAATAAATAACTCTAATAGTAATTCTAGTAATAATTTGTTTTAGTAACATTTCTATTAAAGTTGTAACGCCTTAGTTCCTGCTTGCAACGCAAAAGAGAAATTAATTTTTACTTTAAATAACGGAAAACAATAATAGCAAAGTGTGAAAATAAAATTAATAAATCAAAGTTATATAGTAAAACATAGCACATGCTTTAAATAAACTCTACCGTAACAATTATTACACGTTCTGTCTATATTAATAAGATATTAATCTATATTAATAACTAAATTTATAATAAATTTCGCAATTCTTAAAAAGTGTATGTATTATATTCTTCCAAAGAATAGTTTGGTTTGGTGACATTTTATGCTATTATACATATAATAATTGCAAATGCAATTCAGGTTGAGCATAAATAAATAAAATGACATAAAGAAAATAAAATAACGAAAATGTCACATATTCTACTTAAAATTTTTAGTAGAAGACAAATACTTTTATTAAATACCCAAATGTCATATACGTGTATACATGTTGATAAGTAATTATTTGATTTGCTTTTAACATTATGCGGTTTATTCTACACAACATTATATTTCTCTTCCCAACAATAACAATAAATTTGAAAAATTATCTTAATATAAATTAACTTTAAACAAATTACTGTAATATAAATATAGAATGCATTAATAAAATTGTATGGCTATTATACTTAAAGGGAATAATAATTTGTCTTTATAGTTTTGTAATATGCATAACTATAAACTTTCCAACACCGATAAATTTTCCTTGTTGGGGGGATTCCAGTTTGATTGGTAAAAAAATCGATTTTTTTTCTTGCGCATAAATAAATAGTATAAGGTTTTAAGAATATATTCCCAAAGTGTTATCGTCGAATTCATAAAACTGACGAAACTAGAGCCCCTTTAGTGAGATGTGCTTCGAATCGATACAGCACAATTACCCGAGTAGAAATTTATACAGGCGTGCCTATTGTCATGTACGGCCCTGATCAGATATGAATGAGGCATGCCTGACTACGGCATGCCAGATCAGTATCTTAATAGGACCTTTTTATGTTGCCCTTAAAATATATATTTTAAAAAGTAAATTATTTTTTTAAAGCAAACTGGCTAAGGTCCTGACTGGTGCCGTATCAAGCATGCCTGGTTATATATACGGCACCAGTCAGGACCTTGCCAGTTTGTCCTAAAAAATAATTAGATATTCTAACCTGGCGCGCCTGATAAAGCAATAATCAGGACCTTTTTGAGTATCCCCTAAAGCCCGTATCAGACTACGGATTGGGATTGAGATTGGATTGAAATTTAATCAATCAGAATAAAGAAAACTAACTTCAAGTTTAGTGAACTTTGCTCTAATTGGTCAAATTCAATCCAATCTCAATCCCAATCCGTAGTCTGATACGGGCATAATACACAAATTTTCAAAGGTCAATTAATCTGATATTATTAATATAATATCTATAATAAAACATCGAGGGCCTTTTTTATTTGACTAATATTATTATTGTAGAAAGTACAATTCGTCTTCTTTCATTATATAATATTAAAATAGTACAATTAATAATAGTCATTTGAGGTCCTGATAGTGCCTTTATATCTTGCCCTATAAGGGCCCATTTTCTTTATCCTGATAATGTCCTGAATATTATGCCTAAAAGAGTCCTCATAAATTCGGCTGACATGGTTCTTATTAGGTAAATGAAATCCGGTCGTGAACGTGCAATGCGTTACACATCTTGTCAGGACCGGGTCAGGTGACTTTACCACCCGAGTAGAAATTTCAGTTACTGTCTGAACAGGTCCGGATCAGGTGTGCCATAATACATAATCTGGCCCTGGTAAAGTCACCTGACATGGTCCTGACAAGATGTGTAACGCATTGCATGTTCAGGACCGGATTTCATTTACCTAATAAGGACCATGTCAGCCGAATTCATGAGGACCCTTTTAGGCATAATATTCAGGACATTATCAGGATAAAGAAAAGCTGTTTTTAAAAAAGTTTTAGAAGATTTTGGTAAATTTGGAAGTAAACGAGTCCTCAGGATACGCAATAATTCATCAAGTCGTGTGTGAGTATAGTAGGATTTCCAAACAATGCCCAAGTTCGTAGCTCTGTGATCTCATCAAATTCATCGTTATATTCATAGAATTCATCCTCATTATCTATACTGGCTTCTAATAAATCTATATTTTCATCTGTGTTACTGTGTTCATCCATTTTATCTGTGTTACTGTGTTCATCCATTTCATCTGTGTTACTATGTTCATCCATTTCATCTGTGTTACTGTGTTCATCCATTTCGAAATCAGCTTGATCATTGTCCCCAATACTGTCACTGAGAATATTCTCATCATTTATATTGTTCATGGAATCCTGCGTTAAGTTTAAATTTTCATTATTATTGTTCACTGCAGTGTTTTCATCATATGAATCAAATTGTTCGATGTCCATAAAGAATTCTTGCTCATTTGAGATTGAAGCAGCAGCAGGAGAAGCCATTGAAGCAGATGAACTGTCAGATTTATTTCCATTTTCAGATGTACTACAATAAGCTTTATGTTTTCTATGCCGCTTCACCCGTAGTCGTGTTAGCTCTTGCTTTCGTTTTCTTTTATTGTCACTCATGTCCTGTTAAACAGTTATTTAAACAATATATATACAATACATTCGACCGTAAACTCATTTTCTTAGGAATAAGAAAATGAGTAATCTCATAAAATTTCAACAGCATATATATTGATGTAAATACGATGTATGTACTTTTACTCACCTGTGCAATTAGAAAAAGATTGACTGTACAAAAGATGAAATCATCAGTAGTTTATAGTTTCAAAGCCGAGTTTCGAGATATATAAAAAACACAATTTCTGATAGCGGTGGATTAACAGCTATTCTATAATAGTAACACAGTGTGTATTATACCCAGATAGCCAAATCTGTTCGAACAAATAATGCCAAATACTTGCTACAAATTTTGGTTTCAGAAATGGTACAAATTTGCATCAAAATTTGTTTTATCAAATGTTGTCGACAAACTGCTAGCAAATACGTATCAAAACATGCGTACACAATTGACGCCAAATTGATACCAAATATCGAGCAAAGCTTAGTAGTACCTGATAACAAATTGGCACCAAATTGCTGTTAAAGTTTGTTGACTAAACCTAACGCCAAATTGATGCCAAATATTGAGCAAATTTTGGTAACAAAACTTAAGAACAAATTGACGCCAAATACCAAGCGATGTTTAGGGCGTTTCATTCAGATGGCGCGACACGTGAGTCGCCACTTTCAACGCGCCCCCACCTCCTTCCTCGCTCTTGTTCAGAGTCATGGCCGCTCTTGCTGCGTTTCTTCGGACGAGACGAGTACGTTTTCCTTCTTTCGTAACTGATTGAGCTAAGCGGCACGTATTCTGGAGACCAACCGAGCGAGATTCGACTTCCCAAGGAGAGCTCACCGCCAGGAAAAGGAGAGCTTGAGGGAGGATTGAGGCGAGGAGTCCGGTCCAGCGAGCAGGGCCCTTCCGATATTCTCATTTGGGACGCCATATTGGAAGATCGACATTGATCGTGGTAGTACAAGGGGCTCTGCAAGGTTAATTCTCGTCTTAAGATCTGGAATTGCTCTCATTCTTGTGGCTCTGGTTTATATTCTAGCCCTAGAATTGATCTCGTAGACAAAAGCAGAGGCCCCCCTTTCTTTTCTTTTCTTTTTTTTTCTTTTCTTTTCTTACTTTGATTTCAATCAGTAATCCAGACTCCTTAATTCCGCCCTGTAAGATCTGGTTAATTCTCGTCTTGAGATCTTGGAATTGCTCTCATTCTTGTGGGTCTGGTTTATATTCTAGCCCTAATGTAATTTTAATATATGCATTACAATTTTACACTGTCAAATAATAAATAATATCGTTTGATAATAATAACAACAGTATAGATAATAGTAACAATTTTATTACTTGACTTATTTCATTCTATTTTTGACAACTCGTATATATGTCGTAGGCAAATGGTTATTTTAGGAAAATAGCTTCTGACTAGGCAAATGCTATTTGCCTGGCCAAATAGCTTTCATCATTTATTCTTGCTATTTTCCTAGTCAAATGCTATTTTCCTAGGCAGATGCTATTTGACTGAACCGCTGTTAGACAAATGGTATTCCGCGAAGCATGCATTGGTGGGTAATTCTTCAGTTTAGCTACCCCAGCACAGAAATCGATGAAATTAGGCTTATTCGACGCGTTTTTGCACGAAACAAAAGAATCTGGCAGAAAAAAGTGTCGCTCTGCCCCGCGAAGCGAGATATTAATCGTTAAAGTTGACAGGAATTAGGTTATGATTCCTGTCATACCGACGAGATGTAGCGACCATGAACATGCCCCGCGACAACTTCTCACTGATTTTAGGACACGCCTTCGGCGTATAGATTAGTGACGCGCTTTAACAGTATTTAACTGTTTAAAGCGCGTCACTAACCTATGTAGGTTAGTGACGCGCTTTAAAAGTATTTAACTATTTAAAGCGCGTCACTGAAGTGCACCAATGCATGCTTCGCGGAATACCATTTGCCTAACAGCGGTTCAGTCAAATAGCATCTGCCTAGGAAAATAGCATTTGACTAGGAAAATAGCAAGAATAAATAGTGAAAGCTATTTGGCCAGGCAGATAGCATTTGCCTAGTCAGAAGCTATTTTCCTAAAATAACCATTTGCCTACGACATATATATGTTTGCTTAATTGAATTATATATGAAACAGGGTAAATATATGTTTAAAAAGATATCCCGCATTCATGAAAATAATAGAGAGGGTAGAATTTTCTGGGGATAGCAATAATGTGTATTATTTTTTTTGTTAACAATTTTTTGGAAATCGGTTCCGAAATTTTTCGGGAAATATACGTAATTTTTATGGTTCCTTTTTTCAAAAAAAAGTTTCATTTTTCAAAAAAATGTTATTTTGGGAAATCGGTTTTGGGAAACCGGTTCCAAAATTTTTCTAATGTCTGTCTGTCTGAACGCGAACTACTAATTTATTAATGGACCGATTTTCTGGAAACCGGTATCAAAATTTGTCTAATTTTTCGGGGATGATGTCGATGAAGAATAAATTAATATAGGAAAATAAAAACAAATATAAAAAAATAAAAAAGGGCTTTCATACAAAATTGTCTTAAAAAAATCTCTTTTTTCGGGGTAAATATTATTATTCGGGGAAAACCCATCGTCTACTGTCTAATAAATTAGCCCATAGAGGGTTTTGAGAAAGGGTCGAAGCGAGGGGAAAAGGTCTGCTGGGAAAGAATGTATATTAGCATCAGTTATTGATGCGTTTAAAATTTGATGATCAATTTAATTTGTGATATTATTATTCTACTCTTACAGTTTTCAAATTAGAACAACCAAATTTGGTATACTATCTCATAATACTCTAACTTAGATCGTAGAGGGTTTTGGGAAGGGCTCTGAGCCCGGAGACAAAGGGCCCTCATACAAAGTTGTCTAAAAAAGGTCTCTTAAAAAAATTTTTTTTTTGGTAAATATTATTATTCGGGGAAAAGAAGGAAGAGCTTTTGAGCCCGCGCAAAGCGCGGGCGAAAAAGCTAGTTGTATTTATTTTTACAATGTGCCAATTTAATCTAATTTTTTCATAGCTCTTTCATTCATACATATTTTTCAATAATTTTATATCTTTTGAAACAAAGTGATGTAAAAAAAGCAAAAGAGAAAGTTTCTTTATATGAAATGTATATCTATAGTATTTATATATGTATATGTATTGTGTAATTAGCGAAAGTATTTTGAAAATAAATACAAATGTTGGTCCGGTATTCCGTAACTAAAGTTGAGAAATTAAAACAAAAAATTGTATCATAAGATATTATTTAACAGTAAGATCTCAAAGTAAAACTTGGGCTAAAAAATGATAGATGCACGGACGCTTACCTGTCCAATAGAGCCAGTTTTGTTCGAATTTGAGACCGTTGTCGCCCTCGAAAACTTAAAAAATCGGCACTACGTAGCCGGTGGACGGAATAGACGGTCTTCCACCGAGTGGTTCGAACGGCGGTCTCGCGACGGTCGCTACCTTGTTGAACAAATCTAACGTGTGACTGGCCGCATATCTGAGACCTCGGGGATCGAACTTACGTTAGGGCCGCGCATTGCACTTCGTTGTAAAAATCTGCGGGGTCCGTGTTCTGCTTATTTATTAGATAATACGTGATGAACGGGAAATCCGCTGAAACACACGGAAACTCGGCTAAACGATCTTAAAAATACTCGTCGTCGTTACCTCGCCGTCTCTGCACAACTTGATTTTACGTACCGTTCCTCTTCATATTCGTAAGTAAAATGTTTTGCGACGTGGAGGGTGCTATCTCGGCGACTAGTTCCGCGGTGGTGTCGAGTTGTAGGACCAACAAACGAAACACTGGAGACTCCATTAGCGGGTCCAGAGGCTCCAGTGGCGTCATGAAATGCGCGAGAAAACATTGCTTCGGGTCTTCGACCTCGAAAACCGACAGAGGACTTCCCGGTCTCTTCTTGTCAGCGACAGGAGCATGCTTCGAATAAACGAGAGATTAAATTACAATAAAAGCAAAATTAATAGGGTACGTAGATTACGAATTATACGTCATAATTATTATTCGGAGATCGAGCAAATAAACTTTATAATAATCCCTTTGTACAATCGTTAAATCACCATAATTACGTAATTACTACTAAATGACAGCATTTCTTAGAATCGTGACGTTTTATTACGTTTCTCTAATTATGGACACATTTTATCTATTCTTAGGTGTTTGATGTTTTGATTTTAAATTTCACAAAGAACAATAACGTGTCTACTTTCTATTAATTCTACAGTATTTCTGAAACATTTCCTTTTTTTAAGAAACACGTATATATTTTGCGTTGAATAAAAAACCAAGGTAAATTTTTTATTAACTCACTGGTACACTAGCTGGTAAAAATCGTTCGACAGACGAGAGAAGTATAATAAAGCAGTCATGGTCCAGAGTAGCCAAGGAGATTGGTTCGCCTCGTGACGGGCTGTTTCCGGAAACCACGAGAGGTGTGTATACGTATAAACGCATTTCTCTCAAGCAAAGGATTACAGTTAATGAAAATCATGAATTATATCTCTATGAAATTTAATTTGATATAAAGTTTACTTTAATCTTATATACGTTTACTTTACATTACTGTGCTTTTAAAAGCACGATAATTTGTGAAATTTTATGTCCGAGTTAATTAATAATTACGTATAACGTTTTATTGTCAAAAATGTTTCAGAATAATATAAATGTCTCTTATACTGAATATTTATTGAAATGGGCAGAATTTTTTCGTATGAAATATTATCTGCAATAAAAGTAGATATATGTCACTATTATTGTCCATTAATTCATAATAAGATTTTGAAAAATGCTTCAGCTGATTCTCAACTTCAGACCAGCGTGCATCTATTTTTTGTTGAACAATTGATATAGGCACATCATTATGTTCCCGAAATTTATTCAGAGCCACATGTGCCTAAAACAAATTTATCAACAATATATATAATAATGAATTATCGAAACTATTGGAATCTAACGAAATACAACTATATATATATTATATAGAATAATTATAATTAAATACTATTTATATGTGTTACATACAAAGATGAATATCTAAAAAAAATTAGAAAACAAGTACAAAAGTTCATAAAATTCATCTTCTACACAGTTCCCTATACAGCTTCTCTTGAGTATCAAACGTAGAGTTAAAATTAATAGTGATAATAATTTCTCTTTCTCTCTTGTTATTATCTCCCTTATAAAAATTTTTCACCGTTTTTGGACCGTTTTTGGACCGCGAGAACGGTCAGTTTGAGTAGTAAAAACGTGCATTTGGTTCAATGAGTACGACCCGTTTTTGGGGCGCAAAGGGGCACTTTTGCTTAAAAACGAGTGGTTAAAGCGGATTGCGTACGAGTATATCCGAGTAGTAATAACGTATTCTTATGAGTATTTTTGAGTGGTAAATACGTGCTGTGTGCGACATCGGTCCAATGCTACGTGCCAGTATCGAGCCAGTATCGACCCGACACTGATTTCCGATATTCACCCGACATAAAAAAAATTATTTATTTTGAAATTTTATTACTATTTTTTAACTAAATTTGTTTCTTAAGATGCAGTCTATGATTATAAATATTTTCTCGTATTTAAAAACACATATAAAAACACACTTACCTTGGTGGGATTCGAACTCGGAACCTCTGGATCGTGAGCCAACTGCCTTACGTGGTAGACTACTTCTTAATTTAATGTAAGTGTTATATATAATCTACATATGTCATAACCAGCGCAAATATATAATTTTTCAAAAATTATCTTAAGAAACAAATTCAGTTTAAAAAGAGTAATAAAATTTTGAATTGGACATATGATATAATATTTCTTAATGTCGTGTGAATGTCAGAAACCAGTGCCGGGTTATTACGAAATTTTGTGTTCGTAAATATATTTATAAAGTTAAAACATCCTTATCAAATCCTTACAAGGGCCTTATTAGATAAAAATAAGGAAACCTTTCTTATGGAATCCCTAATAAATAATGATCGGGACCTCATTAGGTTAAAATAAGGAAACCTTTCTTATGGCATCCCTAATAACTAATGATCGGGGCCTTATGTTATGTAATGCCATCCCTAACAAATTTCTACACGGGATATTGCACTTATAGAAACGTTCAATGCAAATTTCTCGCGAATATTTAAATATTACATCGTACCACTTATCTATTAGTGAAGGATAAATAGTGTAAGTACTAAAACATTAAATAGCCTTACGGTACACTTTAAAAAGGTTTTTAAGTTTGTAGAATAAATGTACTTCAATTTAGAGATAAGGAGAGATATGGAGTGGGAGTCTTTCAGAATTTATGAGAAATTTTGATGGATAGAAATCGAGCTGACTCGAAATCCCCCTGTATGTACCATAAGGGTTAAAATCGGGCGAAATCCGCGGATATTTTCTTGTGAGTAAAAAAGGAACGTACTAACGTATTGTCACTCATCAACTGAAAAATGAGTATTGAAAACGGACAACCTACTTCGTCCTCATCCTTGTGAGTAAAAAAGGAACGTATTAACGTGTTGTCACTCATCGATTGAAAAACGAGTATTAAAAACGGACAATCTACTCAAAAATACTCATACGCATACTCGCGTATACTCATCATGTTCTTTCGCAGTAGACTGCGCGTGCTTGAGAGTGCAAGAAACGGGCACAAAAATGATAAAACGGGCTAAAAACGGGCTAAAAACGATCTATATGAGGTGTAAAAGCGGTGAAATATTTTTGTAAGGGCACCCATGTATCAAATATCACCAAACATCATTATTCACCCATTATAATATGTACCTTTCTTTAATCCTGGCAAAATGCTCTGCACAATACTAAGAAAGAATAATAAAATGTAGATAATACGTATTTCAAGGTTGCATAGTTTGTGATCGTGTTTGTTATATCAAATATATCATCGCGCGCGTAAATATAAGAAAATATTATTATAAAATTATTGAAATTATTGAAATTATTGAAATGTTGTACCTTTCAATAACATCCAAATGCAGCGTCAGTTCAACAGCGGCAGCAAATTTGCAAGTGCTATCATTGAAAACACATGCCCATTTCGCAGCTTCTTGCCTTAAGCATTTAACAAGGTCATGAGGTTCTTCATCAGATTTTTTGGTATATGTTATATTGCTAAGAAGCTCATGCAAGATGTCCCGCATGTGTACCTAAAAAAAGATCATAAAATAATTAATTTACAAAAAGTGTCTAATAACGGAATTTGAACATAATATTGTATGTATTTATGAAACGTGTATATAGGTATACATTATATGTGTAAATAAAATATGTAGAATATTTATGTATGTTTATACAAAATATGTGCAGTTTGTTGTTTATACAATATGTTTATACAATATGTTGCAGAAAAAAATAAATAACATTATATAATACAAATTTTAGTAGCATTATGTGTGTATGACATGTAAATAATATTTAACGTTTAAATAAAGCTAAGGTGTGTATTTATATTCTCTTAAAGCTAATATTATAAAGACAGTATAATTAAATGTCCTTATTTATGTGTATCTAATTATTGCTATATATATTTAATTCTTAAAGAAGATTGCATTTTTTTGTGTAACGCAAAGAAATGTAGTGTCTCGTAAAAATTTTTTTACAATATTTATTGTTATATACCTTTAGGTGTGCAGTTTTTTCGAATAAGAAGAAACCAGACATATATTCAAGAGCTTTGATCATGGGATACCATACTACAAAGTCTGTTTCTCGTTGTAGATATTTCGTTAGTTCCAAGAAAGTGGACAAAGAAAGGTTACCATTCATCAGAAAGTAAAATGCATCGTCGATAAGTTGAGCACGATTAAGCACATGTATTCTTATACATATATTCGTTTGATGTATTTAAATAATGGACAATCCGGTTCCAATTAATAGCGTCATAATTGACACGATAATACCCTACCATACATTAAATAAGTTTTGTTTACATGCTAATTACATAAAACGCATTTTAATAAGAAAGGTCTTTACTGAGTCAGTATTCAAAGTTTAAAATAAATATAATATCAAACGAACTTGTTTATATTTCAATTAATAGCGCACGTATTATAAATTATTAACTAAAATACTATGTGTAATTATTTTAAATGACAATAAAGACTTAAATAGTGTTTCAAGAACTTTAAGCTTAATTTGCATATAAAAATTAATCCAAGAGTAAGTTAAGAAAATAAATTTAATTATATTTATATCACATTAACCGGCTTGTTGTATGTTCATTATTATCCAACTACTTGATTTTAAAGGAAGAAGAGTGTAAAAGCCGGTAGAGGTATGGTGTGTCAAGAAAAAATGAGGACGCGTGTTAGTAAAGTTGGAATTATCTTGGGTTGTAAATGTTAAAGGTATTTCCGTCTCATTCAGTGCACTTTTAAGGGAGATTTTCACGAAAGTGGGTTCGAATTGTGTAACGTTTAGCACAGGATGATGCTTTAGTTGTGTCCAAGGATTCATCATACTTTTTATATCAAATTTGAAGTTATTAATCGATTCATGTAAAGAGAGTTGCATATCGGCCCATAAATCATCGAAATTTGAAAAACTGAAAAAAGTATCATAACTATTTATAATAATCAGATTATAAGATATATAAATAAAGAAGTAAAAAATATAGTTTAAAAAAATTAAAGATAAACTAAATAAAATAAACATTATGCAAGAAGTGGACATAATAAAGCGAGAAATAAAAAAAAACAAGAAGAAAGAAAACAATTGTTCAAAAGATGATCGCTGTTACATAACAACAGAGAAAGAAGAAAATATCGATAACATATAGAGATACAATTATCATATATATGTAGATCGGAAGACAACGCATAAAATAGTGATATGTATAAAAATAGAAAAAATAATAAGAATAATGTTTACTTACAAGAAAAGAGAAAAAAAAATAAAGCAGAAAAATTTATTGTAATGTATTAAAAAGTAGTTGTAATGTATAATTTAATGTATAAAAAGAAATTTGGATTTAAAAAGATAGTAACAAAATGAACTAAGAAGTTTCTGAGAAGGCAGCTCAAAATAGAAGCAGAGATGATAAACATAATGGCAGCAATCAACTGATTATGACAGAAGAAAGATAATATTACTAACGGATAATAAACCAAATAATATATAAGATTCAGGAATAAAGAGAGCAATAGAATAAAGTAACAGGACCAAATATAATATGAAAATATATATTTTATATTATAACATTTTAAATTATAACACCTATTTAAATTTATGTCTATAGAAAGATATTATATATTACTTACTTTTTATATTCTCGATTATTAAGGAATATCTCAATACCTTTCCAAAAGACCTCATCACCCAATGCATGTTGCAACATACGTAATATTGCGGGAGCTACAATAATGCATGCACACGTCATAAAAAAGATTAAATATATTTCAAATAAATTTATTATAGCGGTGTCTATAAATTAGCTAACTTCTCTTACATAAAAATAAATTGCAAGTTTAACTTATAGAAGAATTATAAAGGGTGTTTGATTGAGATATATGTATGTCATAAAATTCGCATATTCTACGTAAAAAAAAACTGAATTAAAAAGTTATGTACAGTTTTTGGATATCTTTATTATTAAGCGAGATATTGTAAGTTGAAGTTTGAATAATTTCTCAAATTAAGCGCTATATACGGTTTACGCGCCACGCGCTCAGAAATTCGATAAAAGGACTGTAGATTCCTCTATTTACCCTAAGCCTACATACTTGTGTAGAATTTGCTTTATTTAAAAAAATTTAAACGTAATAAAATTTATTCTATATATCACAGTTTATTACCACATTTTAAGCAGTGGTCTATTGGCTTCAAAGTTGTATAAAAGTATAATATTTATTTAAGATTTCTAGGCGATATCTTTCTTATTTACGGAATATGCAGACACATCACTGCAAATCCAAGTGTGTTATTTTAACCTAAGCTCTTTTTACACATTTCTTACCGTTTTAAATCACGTCATTTAATACGGTTGAACGTATTAACTTTTAATTTATTTATTATGATTCAACGTGTTAACTTAATACGCAACAAAACATGTAAAACAAGTTTCAGTTAATATCATTTTTAGACGTTTATGCGTGTAGAAATAACACACTTGGATTTACAGTGCAGGCACCTAATTTGGGTACATGATTTGAGAAATTAGTTAAACCTCAACTTGCAACATTTCTCTTAATATTGAAAATACCTAAAAATGATGAAGGATTTTTCGACTCAGTTTTTTATGTAGAATATGCAATTTTTTATGATATACATCAATCGAACACCCTGTATAAGAATATATGTTCTTCTCTATTTTTATAGAAAAATTAATTGAGGATTGGAATTAAGGATGCAAAGATAAATATGCTTATAACTACTATATATACTTTCTCATTTTTTTATGTCAGTTACTTTTGTTAGTTGTTTTCAAGAATCTATAGACAATTGTTTAATTGCACTTGCAAAGTTTTACCTTTGATGTAGTAGTAAAAAAATAAAAGTGAATTAATGTTAGTACTGTCAGCTCCATTTACTAAACAACGTTGAAATCACTTGGAAAAATCTTTGTTTTTTTTAAATATATTGTTTTAAATGGAAATAGCTAATTGGGAAAGTCATTCTTAACACTTTAAACTTAAACATTTTAACATTTTGAAAAAGTTGAAAAGCGTTATAATTCTGAAGCATACAAAAATCCAAAAATGCTTGTAACTTTTGAAGAAATTGCTGTGAGGAAAAATGTATTAGACGAAAGGTGCAGCATATTTTTTAAGATAGATTGGAAAAAAAATTGGTACATAGATTTAATTAAAGTTATTCAAGTTATTTCCAAGCTCACACACACACACACACACACACACACACACACACACACACACACACACACACACACACACATCTCTTAGCAAGAAATAAATAAGGATCGAACTCAACAGATTTAAAAACTTCTGGGATCTGTAAAATTTGAAACTAAACATGATTAAAATTGATCGCTTAGTGCTCGGGATATTGTTAAGCTTTACGTAAGTTTCCATGTATAGGTTAAGCAGTATCAATAAAAATAATTATCTAGTAGATCCAATACAAAATAATTGAGAACTTTACCTTGTTGAGGGCATCTGCTGCATATAACGTAAAAATGCCCTCCTTCAACCAAAAGTGGGACAATGAGGAAGAGTTGGCCGGATTATTAAAGCATTAATTGATGCGCTACTTCACGTCCTACTAATCGCGCCACATCTATTTTGCGTATAACAGGATCTAATTTTTCATTATAGATTAGAGCTGCTTCTCTAAAAATTATTTGAAAATGTGATGAAAAAATTACCTTATAAATTGTTTGTCAAATACATAAAAATTATTTAAAAATGTATAGATACACTTATACAGCATAAAATAAAATTTATACTGTTTAAAAATAGATATGGAATTAATTTAACTAGCCAAGTATTACTAAGACAAATTTAAATTAGAGAAAGAAACAATTTTGAAAATAACTACATACGTCTAATTAATTATTTTCGATATATATTACAAAAATGTTTTTATAATAGATATATTAGAGACGTAACATAGCTATAAAATAAAGAAATAATTATTTACTATTTTATTTTTCTTTTCTGTGACTGTATTGTGATTTTACGCAAATTCTAATCTATGTCATATAAAACAGACTGAAAGTCAAAGTAAAGTAAAGAAACTTGACGCGCATAGAAACGTTTATGGAAACTACTTCTTTTCGTAATTATATGTATTACCTATAAAAGACAAGTCCCAAATTATTTATGCTTTCGTGATAAAAATCCGGTATTGCGATATGGTCCACTTTTGCAAGCTCGTTGCACTGACTCCATTGAGATTCCAAATGTTGCGTGACATTTTCAGTTACCATTTTTGCATATTTTAAATGCAATACTGCTTTGTTGTCTGCATTGAAGATTGATTCTTTCGATAGGAGTAGAAGGAAAATTGGACACCATAATCGCAATGTAATACGGGACCATTCGAGGAGTATAAGTATTGGAGTATATATTTGTCATTTTCGTTCTTTAAAATCTCGTTTTAATTTATAATGTGCTATATTTTCAAAGCGAGACATATTTGGGGAGATGTATTCTATTTCTAGTGTGACTTACCTTATATATTAGAATTATGTAGAGATTAGATGGAATTGTTCGTAACAATTATTTTTGGTAAATGTACCTCACCACGTGCTAGAAATGTATAATCGTGATTCGACTACCTCGAGAGATCATCGAGAACGGAAGCTAACGACATTTGGTATCAAAATAAGTATCTAGCATAGCGTAACAATAATTGGTAAGGTCATTAAAGCGTCTATCAAGTGTTTGCCGAATGAAATATGTACACAGAATTTTCTTAATTATAAAGACTCATCAAAAACAGGAATAGAGTAGTTTAATAAAGTAATTAAATATGTACCTAACGGATATATGCATCTACTAATATCAAGACTACTGTCAAGAGGAGGCAGCTGACAATAGCGAATTACTGTCAATAGGAGGCAGCTGACAATAGCGAATCAAACTTCAGCATTTATATGAGATCAACTAAAATAATTTAAAAAAGGCGTTTTTTACGTAGGTATTAAATTTATGATATCAATAGATACAAGATACAAAATATTTTTTTCTAGAGAAAAACTTATTATACATTGGAATATTTTTTGTATGAAATATTTGAAAGAAATAATGCGTTACATGTACATTCACTTGCTACCGTAAGTTTATCAGGAAAATAGAACACTATGTGGAAATCGTTATTTCGATCGAGGAATATGGTTTGAATTTAATATTTATCAACCACATCGTGATGCAAACTTAGCGAACAGAAGAGGTTATTAAATAAGTCTAACAACATCTCTCGTGAAGAAATCGTATCGCGCTCGACAAGTCGATTCAAAGCTTATATAAATTAATATCGAAACTTCATCAATTTTAATTTAAATTCCATGTAACTTTCTGTGACGCTTTAAGGATATTCTGGCGCTAACTAACTTTCTAACATTGATAATATCCTGAAAATTTAATATTAAGGTTTCTATATATTATCATGAACATGTGTGCAAAACCTAAAATTGATTCTCTAATCGGTACACACAAGTTATTTAATGTTTAATTTTGCATGAGTTTTTATGGAATAGCAGCACATTTTCACTTAAATATAAACAAAATTATAAGGAAGCACCATTGACAATATTCTGAAACTTTGTTTGTGAGTAAATAAAATACTAAGCAACGTTTCTAAAAAAAATTGATATTAATTTACTAACGCGTTCTCAAGTTATTAATGAAAAAGCAATGCAAAATTCCGAAAATAAGTTATGATACACAGGGCTAGAAAGATATAAATATTATGTCAATGACATTTTTTTACACATCTTATGCGTTTTTAAGTATTATTCAATGTCTGTATACATAAAATATTATTATTAATATACGTAACGTTTTGTCGTTTCTTACAATTTGCTTCAGGTGAAATTTACGTCCAAAAGTTTTTTGCTGAAAATCACAAAATTTGAAAAATTTGCAAATATATTTATTTGTAGTGCCAAATATCATTAGCATTATTTAAGTCCTTTACACGATACGAGCACATATGGTGTACGTCTTAACTCACAAAAGCATAGAATTTTACCCAATTTTAAATTAAAGTAACTTTTGCCTGGGATTGTATAGCCAGAACATTCTTAAAAGCTTTTTGCACATTTTTATTGATTAATATTTGAAGAACTAAACATGCGTTGAAAGATCTAAGAATACTTTTTTAATATAATATCTATAGGGGAAGTTGCCCCAGCCCCGGACTGTCCCCACTAGACAGTATGATATATGTTTGCACATTTCTACTATAGATAATAGCAACTGATGATTAGGTATACATCGTGAGAGAAACGCAAAAGAGTGTAGTAGTTCGTTCCACTTGAGATATGTCCTTGCCATTGTTAAGAAATTTGTTGTAAAGTGCGCGTTACCTGTTATTTGCGTTACGCAGTTAACTTTTATACTATTTGTTGAGTCTCTTCAGGTGAGTTAAACAAAGGAGGGAGTGTAAAAATCGTCATTTTTTGCCTTCAATGGGAACCTCTAAAATATGCTTTGTTACCTTATTTGAAGTTGAAAGAAGAAGGAAATAATACTTTTTTTTACCAGGAAACTGCGGGAAATATTTTAGAAGTGATAAATGAATGCCTTTGAGCCTTGAAGCGTATGTCAAAATAGCTGTTTGAACGTTAATAAGAGATTAACGTAACAACTTTTTTTTAATCTCTCACGTGGCCCCAGTGTCGGACACACTACCTTTGTTAGCAGCACCCAAAAAAGGAAAATGGGATCCAGACAGTATGAAAAGGCTTGATGGTGTGCTGAGACGAAAATTCAGTGTTAGAAAAGCAGCTGGACACTTTTCTGTCTTCAAAAGCTCTTTGACAGACCATTTATGCTCCTAAAAAGGGAGAAATAATTCAAATGACATTTTTAATGGATAGATTAAAAAAAAAACGTTCAACGATGAGTTGGAAAATAAACTCGTTAAATATCTCAAATATCTGTACAATTGTTTCTTACCCATGAATAAAATCAAACTTTTAACCCTATAGCCTATGATCTTGCTAAGCACTTTAAATTACCACACCAGTTCAACAAAAGGAAGAAAATTGCAAGAAATAAATTTTATTGCGGATTTATCAAGCGGTATCCTGAATTTTCAGCAACAATATAGTTCACTTTGTGTGTGAACATTGTAAGCAATGACTATGAAGTAATCTCCCTTAATTGAATTTTTGCATGTGTGTTGACTTTTACTAATTTTTTTGTATTTTAAATAATGTGTCCAGTACTGGGAACAGTTTTTTGAACGACATCATTTCAACTACTTTTTAAAACTTAAAATCATGCTATTAAAAACAAGTTATCTCGATATTATTATTGTACCATCTTATTACTCATGTTGTCCTTTATCCTCAGGATTTTTTTTTTACAAGTTTTCCACAAAACTGTTTATTAACAGGTTTTCCACGAAACTGACGAAAGGTTTAAGTGTCCGGTACTGGGGCAACTTTCTCTATGTATTATCTAACTATTAGGATAAAAATATGTATCCGTTACATCTATTTAAAAAATTATAAACAAACTTATAAATATTACTGTGGGGTTCGATCTAATAATTATAATCCAGATGGCATTAAAATAAGATCTAAGAAAGACAATAAGCCGTAAATTGATCGAGTGTGTTAGCGTTTTCGATTCATTGACTCGAGCTGAGTTTTCTTAAGTTCGTTACAATAAATCTTTTTTTTCCTAAATACCGATTTATTCTTTCCAGTAAACCGGCTTCGACTGCTCTACATTCCTATATTGCACATGGGAATTAGAACAATTCATTGGACGATATACAATATATCTAGCTTTCTGAGAGGCAATTCTATGTAGATCGTTTTGTGAGGCGAAAGGTTCAGATTATCGTGTTCTTAAGTTCGTAAAAATAAATATTTTTTTCTCTAAATACCGATTCATTCTTTCCGGCAGACCGGCTTCTCTAGTCTACGTTCCTATATTACACATGGGAATTAGAACAATACATTGGACAATTTATTGGATTATATTGGATATAGAATATATTTGTTGGTTTCTTGTGTTTAGTTTTTAGATATCTACTAGTTAACTTCCAACAGATACTTAAGGCTGCCGATGCCTTTGTTGGCTTTCTATACCTATCCTTCCGATCATGACTTAATCCCGCTTCGCGTTCGACACGGTCAGCAATTTTGGGAGAGACCGGTTTTCGTGACTAACTTTAGTCATTACGACTATTCTGTTTTCGAGCACAAGGGCCGTTGTATAAACGTTCCTTATTACTGATACCGATGCGCGATGGAAGCTCATGTGGTCTCTGCCTTTTTTATGTGTGTACGTACCGCAAACACATGATGCGTCACATAGTTCTTCAAATTGCAGTGGATTAGCTAGAAAATCCACGCATTCGACGGAAATTATTTAGAATTTGGAACTGGAAAGGAGGACCGATTTGACATTCTCTCGATTAAACATGCGGCTTATCCGAGCAATTGTTTTCAATAAGAAATTAAAATAGTACTGGGGCTCCTTCCACTTACCTCGGCAAACTTGTTCGATTAAGCTAATATTAAGTGGCGAGAATAACCCGTTAGCCACGCCAACGAGATGTTGTGACTTACAGAAGGGTTCCTGAATATCATTAATATAAAATTATATCATGTTACTTTGGGAATTTCAAATTAAGCTCGAATCTTTATTTTGTCGCCAGCAAAAGTCTTGAAATGTTTGTTAATAAATATCATGGAATCCTCAAATATTATATAAGAATAAGTCGTACTACCGACATTAATAATTTCAAAACCTACATGTTTGCTTTATTTTCTCATCAATTCTCATATCTTCTATATTCAAACGTGAAACATATAACATGCTTGCAACAAAAAAGATTCATCAGAAAAAAGCTGATCGTTAATTATCTATAGTCGAACTTGTTACTTATATTACCTAAGTTATTTATTTATTGAAAACTAATTTATTTATTTCTTTATTTACTGAAAAACTTCAAAACAGATATGATTTAGAATTTAAAATTAAAAAGTGATAATTGCGAAAGCAATTTTTAACTATCAAATTATATAAAGGCGTAATATTATCAGTATAATATCAATAATCGCTCAAGTGTGTTCAAGAAAATATTTGCAGTAAAAATATCTATTACCCTGATTTAAAAAGTATCGCAGCGTTAGATTTTACAGATCGTGAGACGATATATTATATTTATATTTGGATAACGATACTTCCCGTGAATATATGATCAGTCAGAAAACTGTATTCATATCCAAGTACGTTCTTAAGGATGTATTTATGTATGAATGATAAGTGAGAAAGAAAACCCTCGGAAACGTCTATTATTTATCGCAGCAAATTTCAGAGTCTGTTCTGGTCTGTTTTTCTCGAATCTGTTTCACGAAATCAAATCGAGTGCTTATTCCGAATCTTTTATTCTCTAATTATAGTTAACAGATGGCAGATATTTCATAAATAATATAAGAATAATAAGAATAGATACAGAAACATATAAGAATTTAAAAGAGAACGCATAACACTATTTCATAACAATTACTTGAGACGACAAGCTTCAACATGGTCACAATGGTTATAATATTACTGATATAGTATAACAATAAAAGAGATACAATTAATTTAATTAATTGTCGAATTCACGGAATCAGAAAGACTTGATAAATTTGACGAGGACGAGAACTTGAGTTGGAGCTGATAAAACGCGACCGTGCGTATTGAAAGATCACCGTAAACATCACAGTACAGTTTACAGTGCGCATATGATCGCCGGTAAATTACACGGATTTACATAAAAATTATGCACGTCATAAACGTTGGCTCTTTATGATATTGCGAGCTTTATTGCGGAGCCGAGCGCGTGCGACGCCCGTTTGCGTTGTGCAGCGAGTACGCTTCATCGTTGCACGCGTCGTTAATTATTAAATTCTCAGTACCACCCCTGCCCCTCTTTGTTCTTTCCCCCCTACCGCCTTCCACGGGGTAAAGTTACATGTGTACACGGAGAAAATTGCTACGGTTGTTACAACAACATTCTCTATGATTGAAAAAGAAATGTATGTGAATTCAAGTTAAATTGATATTACATTGAATGTAGCTGTTAAGATATGCTCATTTATACAGTTTTCATAACCGTAGTTCTTACGATACGTGACATTCGGTTACAATACCCTCGTATATGGTTGCCTCAACCAAAGGATTATTGCTATCTCTCTTATGTAGTCTGCAGCACAAATATTATGGTTGAGAGATCCATAAGATATAGCTGCACGGTACAGCACTGAATCACTGATTGAGAGTTTAGTTCCATTGCGCGCGCAAAAGAATTTCTGCATAGAATAAAGTGGATTTGATAAGAATTTGATAAGGATGTTTTAACTTTATAAATATACTTTTTTCATAAATATATTTACGAACACAAAATTTCGTAATGAGCCGACACTGGTTTCTGACATTCACCCGACATTAAGAAATATTATATCATATATCCAATTCAAAATTTTATTACTCTTTTTAAACTGAATTTGTTTCTTAAGGGGATCCTGCAGCCGTATGATTTACCGACATTATCGTTTTCACATAAATCTTTTAATTGGCTTTATAGAATTGCAAAAATCTTTTACAGAATTAAAGTACGCACAAAAATCTAGGCTAGCAAACGCGATTTTATATAAAAAAACACCAAAAAATTAAAAATGTTACTTATTTGGGCACATACAGCTGTCACCTGACGACAATATTTGGTTAAAACAAAAATTCTGCAGTTTATACATACATAATGTTTGTCTCCTAGCCTTAGGAAAACATGTAGGAATAATATCGTGCAAGTAGAAGTAAGATTCAATGCGTACAATAAAAGAAAAATGTGAATTTTATTTTAGTACTGCAAATACGGATGCAGACTGACAAGAAGAGCAGCAACAGTAGTTGTCGAATCTTGCAAGAGATGGCGAGCAATCAAACAAGGACAGATGTCATTTCGTTAGACAAAGACAGATATAGGGAAAACAAAATTAGAAAGGTTGACATTATCGACATCGAGGAAGTTCGTCTGTCACTGCAGGATCCCCTTAAGATGATTTTTGAAAAATTATATATTTGCGCTGATTATGACATATGTAGACTATATATAACACTTACATTAAATTAAGAAGTAGTCTACCACGTAAGGCAGTTGGCTCACGATCCAGAGGTCCCGAGTTCGAATCCCACCAAGGTAAGTGTATTTTTTCAAATACGAGAAAATATTTATAATCATAGACTGCATCTTAAGAAACAAATTTAGTTAAAAAATAGTAATAAAATTTCGAAATAAATAATTTTTTTATATTTAGCATTAGTACCTACACATAATCATTATGGTTGTAACATCCATATATTATGGTTGCAACATCCATATAGTAGCTACCCTCACTAAGGTTAGGGCAACCATATAGGTCACTTCCAGAGTACTATGGTTTCCATAACCCTTTTGTATGGATGAGCGAAAATTAACATTATTATTCTGTTGTAGCAACCGTAACTTTTTCTCCGTGTATATAGGCCGGAACTGTTGCAATTTGTTTTTTTATTCCCGTGGGAATTATAAATGAAAAATTGACTGTTCCTTAAGAGACCCGCCTACTGTTTTTCTTTCGATTTCTTTTATGTATCTGACAAAAGAGACTTGTGTTTTGCCTTTAGTATAAAATCACTTCAAAAATGTTTGGACCCTAAGAAATTGACAATTCACAGTCGAATGTGAAAAGAATACTCGACTGCGATTTATCAATTTCTAACGGCTTCTTAAGACTTAAAACTTAAATTTCACGCTATAAATTATCATTGTAAACTCCGCTTTTCGAAGGACAAACTGGCTTTGTGTGAGTGAGTGCAAACGCGCGTATCCGCGCATATGACTGAATCTGAAACTCTTGCTGAGATCTCGTCGAGAAAATTTACATTTTTGACATGTGAGACTTCGAGATCTCAGTATTGACTTGCACTAATCTTAATCAGACAGTTGCAATCGAAAGCTCGCCCGAGTCGAAATTTTTCTCCTATTTTCGACCTCAATGTTCAATCTAACACCTACTTTTGACCAAAATGTTCGACCTAACACCTACTTTGATACTTTAAGCAGTCACATCACCCTATTTTGAACCTCTTCAAAGTCTTCAACCTCTGGCTCCTATTTAGAATCTGACAATTCTGTTTGAATTAAGAAATCATGCTCCTACTTTAATGTTCCTAACGTTTTCTTAATCTGTTTTGATGTCAACCTAGAACTGTTATTTTTATTTAGTTTATTTTTATTATTATAGGTTTATTATATTTTCGATTAAATATTATATATGATTATTAAACGTTTATAATAACGTTTATAATAAATGTTTATAATAACGGTCCTCTCTACTTATTAATTTAATCAAAAATAGTAAAAACAAAATTAAAAGGAATTTTATTATGTTAATAATAGTTATATTATTGATAACTGAAAAAAATAATTTTATATATGACGTATAAATGATTATTTATATAAAATTGTATTTTTCTATACTATTTTTCCCTCTTTCTCTCTTTTTTCTTTATTTATTAAAATTAATAATTCAAAATAAAATGAGAAGAATGTGTGTGTATGTATGTGTACGCATGCGTATATGTGCAACTAAAGGTAGGAAATTTTAAATATATACAAAACTATTACAAAACATCTTTATTTTTGTTATTACTTCTTATAATTACTTATCTTCATATATTTAAATATTAATAAATTTACGATAATTGAATATGGACCGGTATTTATTTATTCAAGCTCTTGTTGGTTGACAGGAATACCCACATACATTTGGTTATTAATATTCATAAGAACACAAATTGTTGTAATATTGTTTACAGGAATTAGTACAATATTATTTGTTAAATGGCATTTGTGTAGAAAAGTGTTGCTATCATACATAAAATTGTTTCCTTGAATCATTAATAGATTATCTGTCACAATTTTTTCCATTACAACATAATGGTTTCCATTACACCTACATGGCTTTCTTACACAATTACAATTAGTTATTTTAATAAAATACATTGATAGTAAAATGTACTAAATTTCAATAAATGTTTTCTCCAATAGTCCTAATAAAGTATTCTTTTGAATTCAGTAAATATTTTATTAGGTTTAGAAAATTTGTTTCAATTGGATGAATATTTTTTTCATTCGAAAAATATTAACGGAATTAAAAAAAATACTTTATAAGAACTATTGGAGAAAACATTAATTAAAATTTACTACATTTTTCTATCAGTGTAGGATCAGTGTAGGATCAGTGTAGGATCTAGAGGGTTTTAGAAGGTTTTACCGATAACTCCTCTTTTAAACCTCAAAATGGGAAACAGTTCGTTTACTGCCTATTTGAGGCACAAAGTAGGAGCTAAGTACAATACAATATAGAACCTATCAAAATCCTCCAGAACCTTAGATGTGGAAAATAAGAGGTCGAAAGAAGGAGTAAAATTTCGACTCGGGTACTTTCTGCCTTAGGGAGGAAAGTAAGCCCTGGCGTGAAATTGGCCACTCTCGCCCTTCTCTAGGCATGGAAGTCGAACTTTCCAAAAAAATGTTGTGAAAAATATCGTGCAAATATTGTTCGGCGGCAAACTTCACACTCGTCTGAAAAACGCTACTTTCTCCCCTTGGTGCACAATATATACTATTCCCGGTATCAAGTTTGTCGGGACAAAATTGTTGCGTGGACAATTTAAACGACTACATTATAAACTATTCGCGTTATTATTGTTATTGCTTCTTCATAGAGGAAGCTTTGTTTTCGTAAAAAAATTTTTTTTGTTTTCTATGTTAATGTGTTCAGAATGTTCTAAAACGTCGAAAAATCACATTTTTACAAAATGTCCATGTGTGTGTGTATGTATATTATCACTTTTCAATGGCACTCCGACGTTAATCCCGAGGAATATAATTAAAAGGCGATTTTATTTGTGTGGTGAAAAGGAATGGGGAAATGCTCCAATGCAACTCATACGAACGAAACCGGTGTAATATTTAATTACAGCACAACGAGAATTCCATTGAAAGGTTCTCGTTACGGTCAGCAGGATAGAAAATGGTGGTTCTAATTGTCATAATTTTCCGGGTCATTTTCTACTCTACTGCGCCGGATTCGAGCCATAGTAATAGTAATTAGTGTATTAATATTTAAACGTATAAATTTTTATATTTTTGAAGCAAACGTATATTTGGAAGATAGGTGTCATAGAATGGACATAGAATATCTTAATGGTCATTACTGACAAGGGGAAGCCGCGTACTTGGGGTCACTGAATTGAAAAACGTTTTTACATAGTATAGTACTCTACCAGAAGAGTACTTGAGCAAAGGTAGGGCGCAACGCTCAGTCATTTCCGAGAAAAAAAAATGTAAGTGCACGATTACTACGTTGTCGACCGAGTTCACACACACAATTTCTGTCCCTCGCACTTTTTTTTAATTTTTTCATGCAATAACTGTTTATTCGTGTAAAATAAAGATAATGTAACCAACAATTTTGTTTTCTCTTTTAAATTCGCATTTTCGAAAGGCAATTCTTTTTAAATTTTTTAAAAATTGCCCTTTGAAAATGCGAATTTAAAAGAGAAAACAAAATTGTTGCTTACATTAATTTTATTTTACACAAATAAACAGTTATTGCATAAAAAAATTAAATAAAAGTGCGAGGGACAGAAATTGAACTTGGGTCGACAACGTATATAGTAATCGTGCACTTACATTTTTTTTCTCGGAAAAGGCTGAGCGTTGCGCCCTATTCCTTTGATCAAGTACTCTTCTGGTAGAGTACTATACTAAAAACGTTTTTCAATTCGGTGACCCCAAGTACGCGGCTTCCCCTTATGAGTTTATTTATAATTTTTGCGAAATATAAAATTGTTTTTATTCGGTTTTAATAAGAGGGATTATCGAATATTTTATGCGTTGCGTCTTTTCGAGAACGCGACGCTTCGCTCTATAGTCTATGAGGTTCTTCGACTGTATTATATCGCGTCTCGGTATCTCTCGAGTGTCGGTGTCGCAGTTTATTTTTGCTCAAAAAAATTCTATTGGCTTTGCAATCAGTGGAATTCTCGTTTGTTGCTGCGTACTGCAAATATTACGCCAGTTTCGTTTGTATGAGTTGCATTGGAGCACCTCCCCCCTTTCCACAAATAAAATCGCTTTTTAATTATATTCCTTGGGATTAACGTCGGAGAATGCCATTAAAAAGTGCTCGTCAACGAGCTTATTGCTCCGAACGTTATTCGCGCGAATAACGTTCGGAGCAATAAGCTCGTTGACGAGCACTTTTTAATGGCATTCTCCGACGTTAATCCCAAGGAATATAATTAAAAAGCGATTTTATGTACGTGTTTCTGCAAATACTATTACGCGTATTTGAGTTTGCTATATCGCGTACTAAAATGCACAACGGGAATTATGCATTTTTTATAAGGGCGACAAAACTGCTTCTGGTAAAATATTCTATTGAAATACATTTTGTTGTGTGCTTACCGATATGCGAGGGAGACATTTGAATTACTCTTACTTATCTTTATTATATTCGAACCAATCCGCTCGTTCGGGTTCGGCTAACAGGAATATCGCGTTGAATCCATGAGAGGTAGAAAATCGCCAGGAGAAGCGCTCTCTCGTAATTGCGCAAGGGGCAAAGGGGAAAATCAGAGGACAAACTGAAATTACATTAACTGACCATGGGAACCGTCGCGACCCGGGCAAATCCGGGGGCCCATTGGAGTTAGTTACTTTAAGACGTCGGGCGTAATTAACGAGCCGCCTTTATGAATACCTGAAACATATTCTCGCCCCGGGAACGCTCCTCTCGCAAAACGTGGCGTTCCGAAATGGTCGGTGTCACTTTACGTGTAAAAGCTCGTTAACGCGTTCTATACTGGATATAAGGGACGCTGATGGTTGTCGGTGTATTTCTCGCCACGCGTACCCTCCTTTCGTGTGTGCGCGCAAGGCGATTCAAAGTGGTGGCTCATTGAGGCGTGTCATTTCTCGCGAAAAGAGAATCCACGCGTGAATTCAGCGAGAAGTCTCGTGTATCTTTGACAATACATATGAATTAATTTGCGGGCGAGATATTAATAAAATTGTTACTTTAAAAATAATAACTCTTTTACAAATATTGTACGATATATTTTTTTATACGACTCAGAAACTTGTAAAATTACAAAATACAATGCTGAACATTTCTGTTCTTGAATCTAATGTTAAATATCAATCTATTTGTATGTATACACATTCGCGCTCTACGTATCCATACTGCATCGTCCTTGCGGGCAGTTTTATTTTTCGTAGTAACAAAACGAAATTTCAATTGCGACTCTTAACGACGGGCGGATATTGTGCCCTTTTAAATTTTCTCCATGTTCGCGCGAATGGTTTTGGTCGCGACCGTGATTTTCCACTCGTTGAAAATACCAGTAGAGGTGTGCGAAACGCAATTTCTATGGCAAACATTAAATGTTAAATGCATTGTTAAATATTTATTATTCGCGTATACTTGTCCGTTTTTTGTTTTGTTTATTACTAGTCGTTGAACTGTACAGATATTTATTGCATACATTAACTAATAAGATATGTTTATCATGTTTACAGTACACATTTAAAAATGACTTCAAAACCCGAACCGAAGCCCTGGGTAGTTACCAAAGGTAAGTAACATTTTGTTTTATTTGCATCGATATTTTCCATTTGCTTGTTTGCATATAAACTTTTTCTCTTTCATATGGTAAACACATTCTTTGCCTACATTATAGGGTGGATAAAATCTAATCACATTTTATAATTAAGTAGAAAAATCAAATTCTATGAAGATCGAGATTTGTTACAATTGTCCCTAACTTTAGGGCCAGTTGTAACAAGACTCAGAGTTGATTGTAACAGGGTAAAATAAAATAGAAACAAACAAAATCAATGTAGCAAAACGTTTCATTTCAGTCTTGATAATTGCTTCAAGACAAGAATACTTTTCTCTCAAATAATTATAATACGTCTGGGCATTTTTAATTATTTCAAACATAAAAGTATACAAACCTAAAATTAAAGAAAGTTTTTAACGTAACAAGAAATTTCTTCTTTATAACATAAACTATTTTTAAGTTAAGATTAGGTAATTACCTATACCTGTAAATAGTAAAAATTTGAAAGGTAACAAATTTCTAAGACCTTGAGATCGATATTAATATAGACTAAAAAAATTAGAAATTAATAAAAGAAAAGTATGGAATACTTTAGTATCTGCTACAAAATTAAGAAAGAAGTCACTACTCAGAGAGATAATTATGGCAAATACATAATAAAATTTGTTATTAGTTCAAGCATCATGGACTTCTTTTGTCGCAATTTATATATTTCGGGCGTTGCTAAACCTCTGTTCGTTTACCTCTTTCGTATATTCGTCATTCTAAATTAATAATAAGAGTATTTTTATAAAAAAAAAACATATATGTATAATATAAATGAATGGAAATCAACACCAATAACAATGATTACTTTCGTGTCGGGGTTTTTATCCTGACTGCTAGAATTGGTCAAATATTGATTTTTATTTAAAAAACTAACTTCCAAATATTGTTTTCATGTACCAAACTACTTAAAGGAATAATTATTGATTTATAGACAATAAATAAGGGGACAAATCAAATTTCCAATAAAATATTGAGAAATTGAAAAAACACAAATTACTTACTTTGGTCGTGTTTTTTCTTTTTTTTTGCGTCGACGCAATAAACGCATAATCTTTCAACACTGAGTTTTGAACGCTACTGAGGCGAGAGAGGCATTCAAAAGACGATGATTAGCAGCGGATAGATTTGTACAAGAATAATAGGTTTTAAGTAATTGCGTTTGTTACGTTCATTCCGTGTTACTTTTGACCCTGCTCCCCCCCCCCCTACTCTAGAATATAAATAAATGCGTCCCTCTCTTTTTTCTTTCTTTTTTCTTATGCAATTTTATATCATAAAAGCATTTATATTATTACTTATAAATTTTTCGATTTTAGAGAACCCAGAGCAATTTAAGCCTTATGTGCTTTTTCCTAAAGGCAACAATCCATTCACTTGCAAAGGCAAGGAAAACAGAGGAAACAACGAAAATAACGGAGGAAATAACAGAGGAAACAACGGAGGAAACAACGGAAAAAACAACGGAGGAAACAACGGAGGAAACAACAGAGGAAACAACGGAGGAAACAACAGAGGAAACAACGGAGGAAACAACGGACGAAACAACGGAGGAAACAACAGAGTAAACAACGGAGGAAACAACGGAGGAAACAACGAAGGAAACAACGGAGGAAACAACGGAAGAAACAACGGAGGAAACAACGAACCCACAGATACAAATAATAACCACTATTAAAATACTATTAATACTACTTAAAAATACTATTAAAAAAGGTAAGCTGTATATGCTTTCGTATAAAGTAAACAATTTTAAATTTAACACATTTTACACGTCCCAATTTGTACATTCTAATTTTTATGTTAATTTAATAGAAGGCAAATAAATAACACAAGTAGGGGAAGGTGCTGTACCTTGGAACACTTTTAAGTTTTTGATTTTTCTGAGCCACAGTTTTAATTTAAAAATTTTGAAAAAAATATATTATTAAAGTACATATGGGGGAGACCGGGGCGAAGTTGTCACTATTTCTTCGTTGCCTATTTTTAGCAACGAAAATAATTTTAGTAAAATGTGGTATACCGTTGTAAAGAGTGAACCCTTGGTTACAAAATTTATAGGGACATTTTTGGTCTACGTCACTTTGTTCAACTGGTATAGAGTGAAAACGACAAAGTGCAAAAATTGAAATGTCAAAATTACCGGGGCGGAGTCGTCACTCCATTCTCGGACTGAATTTTAAATAAAAATTCATAATTTCGATCATGAAAAACGATAGGATACATTATATTAATTATTTTTTAATAGAAAAGTGAAAACATTAATTAAAAACACGATGGCGGAAAATATTTACAAGAAAAGCGCACACACTTATGTGCCCTACGCTCGCACGAAATGCACTCCCGAGAAAAAATGATTAGATATAATCACATATGATTATATAAAATCGACATTAGATATAATTAGATATAAAATTGGCCCGATATAATTGTATATAATTGTATATAATTATATATAACCACATATAATTATATATAACCATACATGGTATACAAGTTACAATCGCGAATAACTTCGCCCTCCCCCCCCCGCCCACACGTGTACTTTGATATATTATATAGGATAGCATATTATACTGTGCAAGGTGAAGCAAGGTCTACCCCACAAAGTCATTAACTTTTGAAAATAATGATTTTATGTCAATATTTACCACAATATCTTAGTAAATACAAGCGACCCCCAAATTTTATCAACAGTTTTAGATTCGGGGGACAAAAAAACATAGAATTTACCTCTTTTTAATTGATTTCTCGTTGGGGCTCTAATTGTAGACATTTACCAATATTTTACTAAAGCTACATTTTTAAACTTAAAGATAAAAAAATATGTACAAGAGTAAAAAAGTAAATAAAAAGCTACATTATGTTAACAATAAGAACTTAATTTAGTAAAAAAAATCTTGATTTTATTTGTTAACAGTCACACAGTCCGAATTAAGCCACACCTAGAATTGACTGGTCAAAGTCCGAAGTGATTTTTCTTTAGTTTCTAATTTTGACCAGCCGTATTAGTTATTTCTTGGATTGACTAGTCAAAAGCCGAAACGCAAAACTTATTTCGGGTTTTGACCAAGACGCTTGGTCGTTCCCCAGGATTGACTAGTCAATCCTAGGAATGCCCGCGTTTCGGGCTTTGACTATAACATATCATATATATATATAATTCTCTTTTCTCTATTTATCAAAGATTTATGAAAGTTATATACATTTCCGTTGTCCAACGTTACATTGACCATCATTGACTAGCTATTTATAAAGTAATAACGTTGGCAACATGGAATTGAATCGACAACTTGTACGGAAAAATGGGACAGGATACATTTTTCCGTACGAGATTTCTATTCGAGAAATTCATCCGAGTTGCCTGTGTACACGATTCGAGTTCTAGTAACTTTTTCTCGGACCGATGACTCGGACCTATTTCTAGCATCGTGGACACAAGGCTTAACAGCACGAAGCACGGCGCCGCGCGCCGCGACGGGCGCGCGGAGCACAAACACTTAATTCACACTTGTCCGAAATTCATCGGGAGAATGACTGAGTAACATCTGCAGACGGTACTCTGAGTCGACGAAGACAAGTGGCAAGGCCGTCTCGCCGAAAGAAGCAATCATCCGCGCGGCGACTTTAAAGGTACGCTGTTAATTTCCAAATTTATTCAACAGTCGCGCCTAGTACGGCACGGCCGCTCGCCGGCGCGACTGTTGAATAAATCCACGGATTCGACGGCTCGCCCGACTGTGCGGCGGCAGCGGCGCGCGCAACGCAAGTAATACTACGCGAAACGTTCAACGTCGGTGCGAGACGTCGCTCGAGTAATTCCTTTCTTGTGAACGAAAAGAAATCCGGTATAATTCCTTTCTCGTGAACGAAAAGAAATACGGAGTGTGTGTGTATGTATTGCAAGCTGAATGTTCCGTTCATTCTCGTGTCGACTGCAACGAGTGGGATGCCGTCGCTGATGATGGACGAAACAAACGCCAAAGCCGAATGCCGTGCTGGACGCCGTACATATCACCCTCCCGGCTATGATTTGGCGGGTCTTCTGCAGTGCGCCGTGATCGGTAAGTGAATTGTGCATGAGAAACGAATAATTTGAAGCGCGATACATCCGAATCTTAATAAAATCGTTATCCCGCGCGTGTCGCGTGAGTGAGATGATAACCTCGGAATTCGCGTCTCTTGCCTCCGTTTCGATTATTTCTACTTCAAATGAGTGAATCACGGGAAAAGGCACTTCAATAAATAGTTTGAACCTCTCGTTAAACGCGGGAATTAATAATCAATTGAGTGATTGAAGAGAACGATCGCGCATTTAGTGTTCTCTCACTTGCTTGTCGCGATTGCGAACATTAATCGCGAACGAGAGAGCTTGCTTCAAAATTCGTATTAGCAATATTGGAACGTCGAGAGTGCGAACAAGCTCAAATATGCGTCCACGAATACAATTCCGTTTTTCGTTAGAGAAACCCAGGCACGTAATTCACTTGTTCGCGTAATTCGTCGTAAATGTTTCAAATTTATTTGCACGTGTGCTTCTTTATTCCTTATAATCCCTCTACTTTACAGAAAATTTAAATTGCATATTGTTTTTTATTTTTAAATTTCTTTGCGATTGTTCTCGCAGCGCAGCCCTTATGAAAAAGTAGTACTGGTTTTAATACTGGAAAAAGTATTGGTGAAAGTACTGGAGACATAAGTACTCAAAGTACTACTAAATTCGACCATACTGACTTCGTCAGTACTCCTTCCCAGTACTCATCCAATACTCATTCAGTGTACTCCCTCCAGTACTCCCTCCAGTACTTTCTCCAGTATTCCCCCCAGTACTCCCCCCAGTACTCCCTCCAGTACTCCCACCAGTACTCCCTCCAGTACTCGTAGCGTTTGTCACAGTGGACCCCACGCGTGGGGTCGATTGAGCCATAGCGTACGTAGGGTACACTGTAACATGTAATGTGAAAGGTAGGGTACCCTGTGACACGTAGAAGAGATCTGTTTAAATACTGTTTATTACAAATCTTTAGTCAATTGAAAAACCAAGACTGTGCTAGAGAACCAATTTATCAATAATCGTGTCATATTTGTTTCATCAGATGACCTAAGAAATTGAAAACTGAAAACAAAGTCCTGTTACGTCCAACCCCGGGATTAGGATAAGAAAATCCGGGAAGCAAAGGAAAGGCTAACCAGAGGGGTCGGGGTAAGGAAGGACGCAACTAGACGCTTAAGAAATTTGCTCGCAGGTATACGCTCTGAGGCGCGTGGCGCGAGCCGGACGCGCTTTCGATGGCTCGGGAAGGGTCAACGTCCGTAGAGACGATAGGACGCCTTCCGTGAGCGGTGCGACCGTAGGTCCTCTTTCGAGTCAGGGAATTCAATCCCTTTAACTCAGGATCGGACCTCGTGCGATTTCGAGAGGAAGGATGGTACTGAGAGTGAGGTCTTATTTAAAATAAAGGAACATTTAATTAAATTTTATAAACAAATTAAACATTTATTACACAATAAAACAATACGTGTTGCTGAGATTGGTAGAGTGAACATTACAATAAAATAATGGTTGTACTGACATTGGTAGAGAATCAGGTATTGAGATAAGCCGGAGTGTATGTTATTTGAGTGTGTGAGTGTATAGTTACCGCGGGTGTTACATTGGTGCGGGGGTGATCGGGCAGGATCTTTGAAGGGGAAACCTATTCAATGCACCTCCTGCCCGCTATTATTACAATTAGTTTAGGATTGGAGTTACACGAATTTAACTGTGTGCGTGTGAAATGTATGTGAGTATTTAAAATAAACTAAAACATAAAAGAAAAGTAAATAATTTTTATGCTATAAAGATGTTAATTATTAATCGAGGGTAACTACTTCGGGATCGACTTCTTCCTCGAGATCGAGAGTCGAGGCGGTCGAGGAGGTCGGGGAATCGGGAGGTTCTAGTAAGGGGGCGGGATCGGGATTGATGGGGACCACGCGAAAAGAGCCACGCGACAAACAGGGCGAGAAGATGCGACGAAAGGGCGAGAAGGTAAGACGACAGGGCGAGAAGGTGGGACAACGGGGCGATTCTCCTGTGACGTACAGGGTTCCTGCGTAAAGGCTGGTGGAGGTGGTGGAGTGGCGAGTCGCGGAGGACTTGGGTTGCCTGACCCCTGAGGGAAGTCAAGTTCCCTTCGCGCCCGTTTGTTCCGTCGGTTTCTCTTCCGCTTGATCATGCGGAGATTCTGTCCTTGAAGGGGTGGAACTTTCGGGTCCACTAAAATTATTTTATTTATTTAGTGGTCGATCTCCCTCGGACCCGGTCGGAAGCATACAAAACGAGCAAGGAAATCGTTACGGGCTCAGGGGGGTCGGTGAACCAGCCGAGTCCGCAACAGCGACGAAGACGCCGGGAGTCAAAGGCCGACAAGTCAGCCAGACCCGCGACAACGCCAACGACCGCCGGGAACTTAATACCTACACCGATCGACCCAAACCCACGATGACAATCTACCACAAGCTCAAGGTGTCAGTGGACCAGCTGAGTCCGCAACGGCGACGAAGACGCCGGGAGCCAAAGGCCGATAAGTCAGCCAGACCCGCGACAACGCCAACGACCGCCGGGAACTCAATACCTACACCGATCGACCTAAAGCCACGATGTCAGTAGACTCGCCATAATAAACTCCCGGGGATCCAACCATCGATAGACCACTTGAGAAGGGGGACGATAACACGAGAAAGAAAAGGAAAAAGGAATTACGAGACTTACTACTTGTTGAATTTCAAACGTGGGAGCGGCTCCTTCCTGAATGGACCTTAGTTGGAGGATGAGTCGGGGCGACTGATCTGCTGTCGGATTTCTTGCACTGACTCTAAGTGCGGAATCGTGGCTCAAAAGAGATCACGATTATAATGCCGAGATTAAAAGGGCGAGACTAAGGCTTGAGACGCTTGAAGAGAGTCGAAAGCTTTTTGTGTCCTAAGTGCCGCAATGTCAGGGTTTATATAGGAAAATGTAAGGAATGAAAGGGATGGGTTTCGTGTGGGATGTGTCTGGTTTTCATTTTGGGAACTTCTGGTTGGCGGGATGTTTCTAATTTGGGTTTAAAGGATTTCCCATTGGGTGGGTTGGTCTTCACCCAAGAGGTGGATTCTTCAGTTTTCGCCTATCCTAGAGAGCTAGAGACGGTTATCGATTTTTCCGGCTGTTCATTGGTGAGTCGTCTCGTAAAGCCCCCACTGTCTTATCGGGGGTGCAACCCAGCGATTCTTCCAGTGACTTATTTGTTTTCGACTATAGCCGATTTCTCTTTTTATTAGGGTCCCTTATTTATCTCGCGACCCTGCTTTCAGTATCGACAGACAAATGCATTCCGTCTAATCTTAATTGCAGTTTTATTGCAAACAGAAACTTCCGCCACGTGCTCTTACAAGATTTCCAAAAGCACGCTTTAGATCTCGCCTCTATTTGTCGGAACATTGCGCGGGCAATTTTGAGCTAGTCGCGCGATGCAATAAGGATCCTAAGCAAACTCTTCGTCTGGGATAAAGGCCCCTTTTGGCGCGTCGTGGCGCCGGGTTTATAGTTATGGGTTGATAAAGACCGATCACGTAGGTCCCGTCTGTCAGTAGTTTGTCATCTGGAAGGTTGCTTTTAGTTGCCCAAGCAAATAGGTATTTTGATCATAAAAAAAAGGAATGTGAGGGGATCAAGGCTCACTCGCCGATCGATAACCGTCCGTGCTCAGTTTACTTATCTTAATCTTAAGGCCTATCCTAGGCGCATAGGAATTTCCGCGAAAAAGGGAAATCGTTTAGTTCGCAGGACGTAACAGTCCTATAACCTCACTTTTTGTCGTAACCTAGCAGAGATCAACGAATATTGCCTCACAGCGACTCGATTACATGTGATCTGTAACTAAAGGGTGAAAAAAGAGAAAATGAAAGTGTGGATATGATTATCGATGGAAATTATTTCATTTTATAGGAAAATTTAGGCACTAACATTTACTATTCCGCGATCGAAACACACTACGGAAACTCGCGCTGTCACGTAGGTAGGTTAGATAGTTCTGTAAGCGTGGCACAGAGGACCCCATCAACCTGCGTCACATTGGACCCCACTGAACATCGATATTATTTATCGTAAATATTTCAGATACAGAACAATTAAACGTTTTTGTGCGCACGTTGGTATTGAACCTAGATCCCGACGAACGTCTTATGAATTTTTTTTTAACTGTAGAATCCCTAGAAATCCATACATATCAAAAAGTTATGACAAGTAAAAATTTACTTTGCAAGGCTCCAATTACATAGCTGCCTTTAACTAAAGTATATATGCTTATTTCGGCATAATTTTTTGATGGAAGTTATATGTTTTGAAAACGAAAGTTTTCATACCCACCGTCACTATTTTGCAGAACGTTAATACAGAAAAGTCGCACTGTCACATTGAACCCCGTGGCTCAAGGGAGCCCACTCTCCCCTACTTACGCAGTACTATCCAAGTAGAACAAAAAGTTAAGATGATATCAAAATAACGTCATATTGATAGTTTAGTGTGTAAATTTAGTATTTTATTAATTTAGTATTTCCAAGATACGTTACGAAAAAGTAGTACTAGCAATCAGTACTCAGTACTGAGTGATCAGTACTCGTAGTATTGACAGTATTAGTATGTTAATACTCATGAATATTGCAGAATGGTCAGTACTGTGCCTATTAGTTTCTTACAGTACTGGCAGTACTATCATGATAGTACTCCGAATATTAATCTGATAAAGTACTGACCACTTCAATACTTTGAAGTACTAATGAGTATTATTGCTTGTAGTACTGTAAGTACTGTAAGCACTGACAGACACAGTACTGACCATTCTGCAGTATTCATGAGTATTAACATACTAATACTCTCAATACTACAAGTACTGATCACTCAGTACTGAGTACTGATTGCTAGTACTACTTTTTCGTAAGGGAGTGATCGCGCGTACCATAAAAAACGTTGAACTGTCACCGCCAAGATAATAAAAAATTATGAAACATTCTCTGTTGCTTGTTTCCCAAATATTATTCGTTTTGTTAAAACAATTTTCCATAAACGAGCCTATTGCTTCGTATTTCGTGCTCTTATCTTGCAGATTTATTAGCAAGAAAAAGAAAGAACGTTGTCAATTTGATCGTGGCGCTAATGGAATTATTGCTACGAAAATTTTTTCTGATATAACTAATACACTACAATACGTTACAAATTCATAGCTGATAGAATTTAAAAAGCGCGTTTATTCTCGACTATTGTATATTTTTAATAACATATATCAAAATTGCTGCTGAAATTCAAAATATTTTCAGTCAATAAAAAATGCACAGACACTTATACACACGCAATAAAAAAAATTATTAACTAGTGTATAACCCTTATGAAAAAGTAGTACTGGTTTTAATACTGGAAAAAGTATTGGTGAAAGTACTGGAGAGTAGTGGAGAGATAAGTACTCAAAGTACTACTAAATTCGACCATACTGACTTCGTCAGTACTCCTTCCCAGTACTCATCCAATACTCATTCAGTACTCCCTCCAGTACTCCCCCCAGTACTACCACCAGTACTTCCACCAGTACTCCCTCCAGTACTTTCACCAGTACCCCCTCCAGTACTCCCTCCGGTACTCTTTTAGTACTTATCGAATAATCGTGGGATACTAACGTGTGGTACAGGCGCAGTAGGGGAGAGTGGGCACCCTTAAACCACGTTTTTTCAAATCACATTAAAAATGTAAATTTAAAAATTTTAATAACTTCATTATAATACAAATGAGACTATTCGATGTTCAATATAATAAACTTTGTTTGTAAATGATTTAAGAAGTAAATTTTCAGAAATATTTTGCAAAAATAATGATATTTCGAAATGCTGCGTTTGTCACAGTGGACCCCACGCGTGGGGTCGATTGAGCCATAGCGTACGTAGGGTACACTGTGACATGTAATGTGAAAGGTAGGGTACCCTGTCCCTCCAGGGGGTGGGAGGCGTCCTTCCGGGGCCTCTAGGGGCCCTGGGGAGCTCTCCACTACGGGTTTTGCGAACCCGGAGTGCCCGAGCACAGCAGTACCGTAATCCACGGCATTCCTACGGGTCTGTCGTGGACCGGGGAGTCCCCCTCGGGGGACTCGCGAGGCAGACTACCTCTATAAACAACTGTCCGGCCGGTCGGGGCCGTGAGGGACGAGCCTTTGCTCCCCCAACCGACCTAAGGGAAGGAAAACCCTAACAGAAAACCGGGGTACCGGCTGCCCTGCTTAGGAGTCTGGGTCTGGGCGGAGCGGGTGGCTCGAGGAAACTCGGGCGTAAATCCAAGTCCCGCCCACCTGGATTCCATCAGCCGGTAGGGGATGGCGACCCTGACTGCAAACGCCCAGTCGGTCGGGACCGAGAGGGGGGAGTTTCTACTCCTCCCGCCGACCTAGAGGAAGGAAAACCTCGAGGAAAAAAAAACCATGGGGGGATGGCCCGGATCGTCCGACCATTGCACGTCGGTGCTCCGGCAGGTCGGGGGATTCGGGTCAATTTCTTGGGGATAGGTCCCTCTCTTGCCTAGGCGGAAGAGGTGTACCGTGGGGTTTCGGGGCTTGGGGAGGGTTTTCTCCCCGCTCCTGAGGCGAGCAGGGATGCCGTCTCGCCGAGGGAGCGGGAAGACCTTCTCTTCGGAGGGGGTAACCCTCTTTCGGGCTGCCCCGGTACGTGGTGCCGGGGCAACCGGAGGAGAGGCCCACATCGGTGGCTTGCACACCAGGGTCGTGGACCCACGGTGCTGCCGATGTGGAGGGTCGTCTCGGGCCGCTCGAAAGTATTTCGAGGTCGGGGCCGGGGCGACCTGGGTGGGAGCCCGTCGGGCCGCTTGGACGTATTCCAAGGTCGGGGCCGGCAGGTCTAGCCGCCGGACGTATGGGCCGGCGGTGTGTATGGTAGCCCATTGGTTCGGTGATCGCTACAACTGGGGGAGTCCCTGTGCCCTGCCCTTTCGCGGGCGGCGGCGGACCGGGATCGAGTCTTTCTCGGCCGGTTGGGGGGGACCGGGATCGAGTTCGCTCGGCCGGCTCCCTTCCTCCCCGCTAGTCTCGTGCGCGAGAGGTGTATGGTGGGCCCCCCCTACCCTAAGCCGACCAATGGGCAGACGGTTGTCGGTGCGGAGGTTACCTCGGCCGGCGGCCCGAGACTTTAGGCTGGTCGCCACGGCGGGCAGGGTCAAGGGTGGGTCGCGACACCCTTAGCCTCATCCGTCCGTGGGGACCCCGCTTGGCAGCACCCGCTGCGGTGCCCCGGGGGTCGGAGCCCGGGGACCCCTGAAAACCCGCGGTGCGTTGGCTCCTTGATGGGCCTCGCCCGTGGGTGTGTAGGGGGCAGGAGGCCAGTGCCCCCGTTGATAATTCCGGGGGCCCGAGCCATAGCCTCCTCCCCTGAGGGAACTCGGGGGCGTAGGTCGATCGGACATTTCCGGTCGGCCGACGAGGGCATGCCCTAGGTGGTAGAGCCGCAGCGGGGAGTGGGATGGAAACAAAAATGAGCTTTAGTAAAAACCCCCTTCAGACGAGCTTAGGGAGCGAACATGGCAACAACCGGGAGCCGAACATAGGTTCTCGGAGGGGTTGCGAAGACCCGACAGCGCCATTGAGTGCGAGGTCTGGAGGAAACGAGGAGAATACGACAACGGGGCAAACATCCGCCCCCTACTCTCCTCTATACTCCGCCGATACCTCCGAGGGAGGCAACTCCCGGAGGAGAGTAAGGAAGGAGCCGCTAGGGGCGAGCGATCGAGCCAATCGACAGACCGATCGAGCAAATCGCAGAGCCAGAAAGCGGCCAATGGCAGCCGATCGCAGAGCTGCCAAGGAAAGACGGGGCAGCGGAACAAGCCGCGGGCAGCGAACAACAACGGAGGGAAGAGCTCGTCTTCGGACACGGATATGAGGTCGCACTCGCGAATAAGGACGAAGAAAAGCAAGAGCAAAACGATACGTGACACGGAGTCAGAAGACGACGTGGAGATCGTGGAGCCGCAAAAGGAAAGCGAACCTGTGCGACTCAACAAGGAGGAGAGCAGACAGGCCAGAGCGTTGGTCGCGGACGTGACGGAACAGGTCAGCGAGATAGTGGACAAAGATTACTGTCCCGCTCTGACCAAAGTCGCTCAGGAGGGAGGAAGGGGTCGTCCGGCAACAACGGGCGACCACTACCTCAAGATGCTCCGCGATGCGGCAGTGCAACTCGTGGAGAAGGCCAGGGAACTGAAGAACTTGACGGATCCCCTCATTCCCGCAAACCTTTCTGCCGGCAGAAAGGCAAAAGAACAGGAGGTGATGGAGGAGCTGAGTGACGCACCACTAGGAGAGCTCCCCGCGACAATCCTGGAAGCGGTGAATGGCGTAGACTTGATCTTAGCAAAGTCCAAATTTCTGAAAGGAGAGTACCGTGGAACACTAAACACGGCGGCGGCCACAATCAAGGCCGCCATGACGTTGTTGGTAAAGAGGTACGACGACCCAGTGACTGGCCGCGAGAGGGACGCAAAGTTGGAGAGGCTCCGCGAAAGGGTGGCTGCTCAGGAACGAGAGCTGGTTGCCCTCCATGAGATCAAAGCCCAACACCTCCAGACGATACGGGAGGTGCAAGAATTGCGTCTTCTGGTCGAGGAGATGAAGAAGCAGTCTCATTCTCAATCTCAACAACAGGGAGATAGGATGATGGCTCGGGCAACAAGAAGGAGAGGAAACAGTGTGGCGAAGAAACGGAAGCCAAACCCCTGTACCCCCTGGACGACCTCGAACGAGGAAGAAACCGAGGCGGACGACGAGAGGGAATGGGAGCCTATGGACTCCGAGATAGGAACGGAGATAGGAGAGGAAATGTTGGCGAGGGAAGAAGACCCGGTAAACTCGGTGAACTCGAGGAACAAGATCCTTAAGGAGATAGCCACCGAGGGTATGCCAGCAGCGTACCGACCCCCACTGCAGGGTAGAAGCGTAATGATTGACCCTGCAGTGCCGGGAAACAAACCGGCAGAGAAGGGGGAACAAGGCTCAATGGAGAAACGACTGGCGACTACATTGGTCATGAGTGTAGAGGAGAAGGTCGCCAGATCGGAGGAAAGGATCCTAGAGGAGATGAGGAAAATGATCCAGGAGGCACATAGGAGGGAGGGAGAGGGGCGCACGGTGGCTCCACCCGTAACGAAGATGCCCGCTATCCCGAAAAAGACCTCTGCAAAGAGTAAAGGGAAAGGAAAGAAGAAGCCCGTGGTGCAGGTGCAGCCTGCCCCGCCCGCTCCCGTAAGGGCCGGGGAGTCAACTCCCTGGTCCGGAGTAATAGGGCGGAAGACTGGCCCCACTGCCGCTCCTGCGTCCGCGAGGGTAGCACAACAAAGCGCGAACTCTCAGACGCAAAGGAGGGATACTGCACAGGCCACCACCGGGTCCGCGACCGAAGGGGAGTGGTTAAGAAGAAGAAAGGGAGAAACGTGCAGACCCGGACACAGCCGCGGGAGCAAGCGGCAAATAAGAGTACCGCGAGCAGCAATAACGCAGCCGCGAAAAATCCCGGACAAGGAGGAAAAGCTGGAGGAAAGGGTAAGAGCCAAACCGCTGCCCCCCAGCAAGAAAAGAAGAAGACGACGAGACGCGTACCGCGGACGGCGGCGGTAACGATGACGTGCCCAGACGGCGACTATGCCGAAAATATGGGCACCGTCAGAAGGATGGTGGATTTGGAGAGCCTTGGAATTACAAGGCCTCTGAACGTCAGGCACACAGCTACAGGAGCTTTAAGCCTGGAAATTGCCGGACAGGGCAACGTCGAGAAAGCCGACGCCCTGGCCAGCAAGATGGCGGAGGCCCTGTCCGACAAAGAGGAGGTGAGGATCAGCCGTCCGTCAATGACGGCTGACCTCAGGCTGATGGGCTTTGAAAACTCGGTCAAAGAGACGGAGATCGCAGAGACCCTGGCAAGGAGGGGAGACATCGGCATCGCCGATGTCACGGTGGGGCCGATAAGGAGGATGGACAGAGGACTGTGCTCCACCGTTGTGAGGTGTCCGTTGGCCGTGGCTAACAACCTCGCAAAGGAGGGTAAAATAACACTGGGGTGGTCTCCAGCAAAAGTAACAATGCTGGAAAAGAGGCCACTCCAGTGTTATAAATGCATGGAATTTGGACACACACGTGCGACCTGCCGGAATGAGGTGGATCGCACCGGGGCCTGTTACAGGTGCAGGGAAAATGGTCACCCGGCTCGTGACTGTCGAGCCCCGGTGCGCTGCACGGTGTGCCTCGGCAAGGGGCTCCCGCACGAGCACCGTATCGGAGGCCCCTCGTGCAAGGAATGTAAAGCCGGAAGGAAAGGGAAGGCCGCGGAGGGGGAGAGAGAGAAGGAGAGAGTAGGAGCGGCTAGGAAGAGTGGCGAACCGGCAAAGACCAAGGGTGAAAGCTACGCGAAACCCAAGGCAACGACGAACCTCAAGGTTCAGGGGTTCAAGGTTACGCAGGGGGGCAGGCTGATAGCCGGAGTAGTGGCGACTCAGACGCCCCCCCCCCCGTGGAATAACGACCACCGAAGAGGAAGACAGAGGAAGAGAAGACACAGACACAGGTCAGGTCTAGGGCTCTTTGGATGGTCGGGGTGGTGACACAGGGGGAGCCCTCTAAAGAACAGAGGCCCCCGAAAAGGAAGAAGGAGGAGGGGAACAAGGCCCTCCTAAGTCCAGAGACCATAACGGCGATGGACATGGACGAAGGAGCGGAGATCCCTCCGCCAGGCCCGTTCGCCGAGGAAATGGAGGAGGAAGAAGAAGCCACTCCGACAACGACCGAGGAGATAGGAGAGGAAGCGGGGGATACCGCCCCTCAAGAAGAGAAAGGAGAGGAAGGACTGGGGGGTCCAGCTCCAAGCTACCTGTAAATGGAGCTGAAAATCCTCCAGTCAAATCTGAACCACGCCCGCGCGGCCCAGGACTTATTTTGTCAGGCCCTGGCAGAGCGCGGGTGTGGTTGGGGGATTGTGGCGGAGCCTTACCGCGTCCCTCGTAATCACCCATGCTGGGTGGGGGACGGCGGGGGCTCCGTCGCGATCACCTGGAGGGTAACACCGGCGTCCCCCCCGTGCACTTTGAAGAAAGCCAGGGTGGGGTACGTGGCGGTGGAGTGTGGGCCCATCTCCGTGGTGGCGGTGTATGCCCCTCCGAGATGGTCTCTGGCCGAGTACGAGCAACTATTGTCCGAACTGGAGGATTTCGTTCGGGGTTGCTCGTCCGGCCGGATCATAATAGCGGGGGACTTCAACGCGAAATCGCTGTTGTGGGGTCCCCCGCCGATAAATAGGAGGAGCACCGTCACCGAAGCGTGGGCGGCGGGTCTCGGCCTGACACTGGTTAACTCGGGCCGAGAGAGCACCTGCGTGCGGCGGCAGGGATCATCGGTGGTGGACCTGACCTGGGCCACCCCCCCTGTTGCTCGCGAGATACGCAACTGGAGGGTGGTCACGGACCAGGAGACCTTGTCAGACCATCTGTATATAAGGATGGTGGTCCGTGCCACGCCTCCGGGGGTGCTCACCCGTCGCCGCGATGCGAGCAGGCAAAAACGGAGATGGGCCATAAGGAAAATGAATCGCGACTTATTCGGAGCCGCGATTATAGCCCTTAACTGGGGACAGAAGAGGGAAGGCGAGATCGGGGAGAGGGAGATTGACGACGAGGTCGAGGACCTGGTCGGCACCATGACCAGGGCCTGTGACGTGGCCATGCCTCGGCTGCATCCTCTCCCCCTCCCCCGCAAACACGCCTACTGGTGGACCGAGGAGCTGGCTGAATTAAGGCGCTCCTCGGTCCGCGCGAAAAGAACGTGGCAGAGGGCTCGCGCCGGGAGGCGCGGCCCAACAGTGGAGGAGGCGGGGGAGACTTGGCGAGCCGCCCGCCAAGATCTCTCCCGAGCCATACGAGCGGCCAAGGGGCAAGCCTGGAAGGAGCTCCTCGACGACGTCGAGGAGGAACCGTGGGGGCGCCCATACAAATTGGTACAGGGCAAACTGAAGCCCTGGGCGCCCCCACTAACAGAGACACTCGACCCCCCATTCGTCGAAGAAATCGTTAGCACCCTCTTCTCCCGAGACAACGGGGAGAGGTGCAGTTTCCGGCGATGCCAAAGCCGGATTGGAGGGACGAATGGGGGGTGACAGAGGAGGAGTTGTCGAGGGCTCTCCGCAGGGTCAGGAGGGGTAAAGCTCCTGGCCCTGACGGAATTCCAGGGCGTACATGGCCCTTGGCCGCGGGGAAAATGACCGGCAGGATGCGGAAGGTATTTACCGCATGCCTGCGCGCCGGTCGTTTCCCCAAGAAATGGAAAGGAGCCAGCCTAGTGCTCCTGCCCAAGGCGGGCAAGCCCCCGGACTTGCCGTCAGCCTACCGGCCCGTGTGCCTGCTGGACGAGGCAGGGAAGATATTGGAGCGAGTCATCGCGGAACGCCTCGTCCAGCATTTGTCCCAAAGGGGTAGGGATGGACTCTCTGACGACCAATTCGGCTTCCGGGCCGGGAGATCTACGATCGACGCAATAAAACGCGTCCTCTCCCGGACGGAGGCCGAGATCGCCGGGGGGGAGTTGTCATGGGCATCAGTTTTGATGTCAAAAACGCCTTCAACTCCCTCCCCTGGCCGGTGATCATGGGGGCCCTGTTTGATTTCGGGGTTCCCCTGTATCTGGTCGAGGTCGTCAGAGATTATTTCATGGAAAGGGGACTTATGTACACGGACCGGGACGGAGTCCCGAGGGCCTGGTTGATGGAGTGTGGTGTCCCACAGGGGTCCGTTCTTGGACCCCTGTTGTGGATAATTGGATACAACCGGGTCCTTGGGACCCCCCTCCCCATTGGATGCTGGCTCTCAGGTTACGCAGACGATATATACCTGGGAGTCAGCGGGGAAGGGTGGCGGGAGCTTATAGGCTGGCAAACATTGCGGCGGAGAGCGTGGTGCGTTCCATCCGGAGGCTGGGCCTTGAGGTGGCCCCGCAAAAGACTCAAGCCACCCTCTTCTACGACAGAAGAGGGGAGTTCAAGCGGGGTCCACCACCGAAGTGGCTCAGCCTTCGGATAGGAGGTGTAGTGATCCCGACCACTCCCCAGCTTAAATATCTGGGAATGTGGTTGGACGGCGGGAGAGACTTCGGCGAGAACATATCGCCCGCGTGGTCCCAAGGGCCAGGGTGGTTGGAAACAACCTAACTCGGCTTCTGCCGAACCTTGGCGGGGCCAGCGGGCGGGTACGTCGCCTCTACACGGCGGTGGTCCACAGCGTGCTCATGTACGCTGCCCCTGTGTGGTGGGAGAAAGTAGGAAACTCCCGGAAGCACAGGGGCAAACTGGAGGGAGCACAACGGCTCATTTCCATTGGAGCTGCGAGAGCATACAGGACCGTCGCCCACGTGGGGCCACGGCCACTGCCCTGGCGGGAATCCCCCCTGCTCACTTGATAGCAAGGTCGTACGCGGAAACGTACGACAGGGTGCGCAGAATTCGCACAGAGCGGGGGACGATCCCGTCAGGGGCTAAGGAGGCGGTAAAGGCCGAAGTCAGGACGGCCCTCGTCGACCGATGGAAGATATGGTTGGCGAACCCCCCATCGGGAATGGGGAAAAGGGTCGCCCAAGCCGTCCAGCCGGTGCTGGAGGAGTGGGTGGAAGGAGTGAAAGAAAGACATCTCTCCTTTTACGCTGTGCAGGTAATCACGGGCCATGGATGCTTTGGCAAATACCTGCACAGAATCGGGAAGGAGCGCACCACGCGCTGCTGGCATTGTCCGGAGGGGGCTGACACGGCGCAGCACACGCTGGAGTTTTGTCCAGCGTGGGAAGACGAGCGCCGTGCCCTCCGGACAAAGATAGGAGAGGATCTCTCCCTTCCGGCGGTCATCGCGGCCACGACTAGGCCGGGCGAAGCCGGAAGGGAGAATTGGAGGGCGTTCGTCTCCTTTTGCGAGACAGTAATGTCGCGAAAGGAGGCGGACGAACGGGTGAGGAGGGAGGAAGCCGCCCCTTCTCAGCCTGACGCGGACTAAAGGGAGCTGACATCAGCCCCTCGAAAGAAAAGAGATGACAACCGGGCCGACGCCCGGGCGCCGCCCCTCCCTTTACGGGAACGTCAAAGAGAGAGAATGGGAGCTGGCGCCGGGAGGGCGGACCTCCGAAGCCTTTACGGAGGAGGAGGTCTCCCCTCCCGCCGCCGTTTGTGCCGAGCAGGTCGGTGGAGGGTGCGGGACGGGAGGGGGCTCGGGCGGATTCCCCAAGGGGATTCCGCCACAGGCGCTCCCTCCGCTCCGCGAAGGCGGGTGGCCGCGACCACCCGGGAGGGGCTTGCCCCATCTCGGGGTCGCGGGCCTCGCCGACCCCCTAGAGGGGCGCGAGGGGAGGAGGACATCGTCACCGCACGATCCTCCTCTCCTCGCTTGGGGGGCGGGCGAACGGTCGGGGACTACCGCTCGTTCGCTGCCGCTGCCCTAGCAGTGGCAACCCCAAAGGGAGGGGGTGACGGAGGAGGGTGGTGGCACTCATCCGTCACTAGTTAGAGGTTTTTCGCAAAAGCGAACGCGTGGGAAAGTTCGCGGAAGTGATCAGAGCGTTACCCAGGGCTCCCCCAACATAGCGCAGTGTTAGGGTCACTCGCAGGAGTTTTAGCCGGTAGGCTATGGATACGTGCTTTCCTTGGGGGCGTGCGGGGGGGGCTTCGGCCTCCCACGCCGCTACCCCCGTAATCGGAAGGCACGCCCGTAGAATCCGGCACTCCTCCGCCCCTCCCCGGGGCCATCCCTCGGATTGCGGCGGGGCGCTCCCCGACCGGCGCTCGTGACTGGTTGCCCGCAGGCGTAAAATCCATGATCGGACCTAGTCTGTGACTGGTTGCCGCGGGCGCTCCCTGATCGGGCGTCGCGACTGGTTGCCCCTACCGCTTCGTGGTGGGCCCGGTGGTAGAAGATTTCTCCTGCGTAAAAAAAAAAAAAAAAAAGACCCTGTGACACGTAGAAGAGATCTGTTTAAATCCTGTTTATTACAAATCTTTGGTCAATTGAAAAACCAAGACTGTGCTAGAGAACCAATTTATCAATAATCGTGTCATATTTGTTTCATCAGATAACCTAAGAAATTGAAAACTGAAAACAAAGTCCTATAACCTCACTTTTTGTCGTAACCTAGCAGAGATCAACGAATATTGCCTCACAGCGACTCGATTACATGTGATCTGTAACTAAAGGGTGAAGAAAAGAGAAAATGAAAGTGTACGGATATGATTATCGATGGAAATTATTTCATTTTATAGGAAAATTTAGGCACTAACATTTACTATTGCGTGATCGAAACACACTACGGAAACTCGCGCTGTCACGTGTAGGTAGGTTAGATAGTTCTGTAAGCGTGGCACAGAGGACCCCATTAACCTGCGTCACATTGGACCCCACTGAACATCGATATTATTTATCGTAAATATTTTAGATACAGAACAATTAAACGTTTTTGTGCGCACGTTGGTATTGAACCTAGATCCCGACAAACGTCTTATGAATTTTTTTAACTGTAGAATCCCTAGAAATCCATACATATCAAAAAGTTATAACAAGTAAAAATTTACTTTGCAAGGCTCCAATTACATATCTGCCTTTAACTAAAGTATATATGCTTATTTCGGCATAATTTTTTGATAAAAATTATATGTTTTGAAAACGAAAGTTTTCATACCCACCGTCACTATTTTGCAGAACGTTAATACAGAAAACTCGCACTGTCACATTGGACCCCGTGGCTCAAGGGAGCCCACTCTCCCCTACTTACGCAGTACTATCCAAGTAGAACAAAAAGTCAAGATGATATCAAAATAACGTCATATTGATAGTTTAGTGTGTTAATTTAGTATTTTATTAATTTAGTATTTCCAAGATACGTTACGAAAAAGTAGTACTAGCAATCAGTACTCAGTACTGAGTGATCAGTACTCGTAGTATTGACAGTATTAGTATGTTAATACTCATGAATATAGCAGAATGGTCAGTACTGTGCCTATTAGTTTCTTACAGTACTGGCAGTACTATCATGATAGTACTCCGAATATTAATCTGATAAAGTACTGACCACTTCAATACTTTGAAGTACTAATGAGTATTATTGCTTGTAGTACTGCCAGTACTGTAAGCACTGACAGACACAGTACTGACCATTCTGCAGTATTCATGAGTATTAACATACTAATACTCTCAATACTACGAGTACTGATCACTCAGTACTGAGTACTGATTGCTAGTACTACTTTTTCGTAAGAATTGGCGTGCAGAAACGGAATCCGTTGCTCGAATTGCTTTATCACGTCAGGTTTCAGAGATTATTCAAAGATATTTGTAACTAAAAGTTTTAAAACAGCCATTTTTCGATTTTTTTTTTAGGAATTGAAATAAATTTCGCGTAATCACGGTTTCCGAGATCGACTTCGTGCGCGCTGAGCGTGGCGCCGCCTATTTCATATTTAATTCTGTCTTACGTTTACTTCTGTTTCCCGTTTAATTCTATCTTATGTTTATTTCTATTTCATGTTTCCAATAAATCTTGTCACTAATTAGTTATATTTTTATAGAAGTCAAAATTTTTCAGTCAAAATTTTGGTTTTTAAAAATGAGGTACGATATTAGGCACAGTTTCCCTATATGGAAGTTAGAAGACTATTGTAAGAACTGCGAAGATAATTGTATGTACTAAAGTGAAAAAATCAGTAACAAAATATTTACCTAATTATACTTGCTGCAACTATAATAACAATATCTAACACAGATTAATAGACAGATAGCCAATGGCCCCTCAAAAGTCGAGACCAGCATTTCCGTGCTTTGATTACCGACACACTTTGCCCCTTACCGACAGACTTTGCCCCTAGGATTGAGTCCGGACTAAATCACATTACAGACTTTGCCCCTGGTGCGAGTCCGGACTAAATATACCCGATTTTACCTACAGACTTTGCCCCTGGTGCGAATCCGGACTAAATATACAGTGATGCCAGATTTCAGCAGTGATGTCAGATGCTCGACGCTCGGTCAGCCGCGAGCCGGCGTCGCCGGCGAGAATCGTGCTGGGCTTCTTTATTAATATCTCGGCGCTCGCGCTCGCGCGCGCGCGCACACCTAGGTCTTGTCGTACTTATTAATTAATTACTTATGATATTTATTGTATATATATATATATATATATATATATATATATGAAGCTGAGACCGAGGATTAATAAACAATACTATTGTTATTATATAATAATAAAGAAAACTTATTTTGTAATTTGAAAAGAATTTCTTATTTTTTTATGAGCAAATCGTTAACTTTCCTAAAGTTGTTAGAAAATATGCGAATAATGTTAATGATTGTCAAATAATTTTCCTAGTTTATATGTATTACATAACAACTCATTTGCCTAAAAAAATAAAAATGCAAAAAAAGTTAGAAAAAAACCAGGACTCGAACTTGAGACGTTCAGCATTCTAGCCGATCGTCTTACTCGCTCGTCCACGTTTACTATTAGAAAATTTCTTCTACCGGCTTGATAGATTACGCACATGGAAACTTTAAGCAATTTTATTTCATTAATTATTTGACATTGGCACAAGTTACTATGTCTTGTAAAATACATATAGTAAAATTAAAGGACAAATTTTTGCAATAACAGTTCTGTGTATTTCACTTTTACGAATAGATTACGTACATATTGTTGCTCAACGGAAACCGCGAGAAGGTGGTGCTCTTCCGTCATGAGATAATGTAAAAAATTATTTTTTTTTAACATTGCAATAATTTTAATATGTATAAATTAAAAAATATATAAGTAGATAAAGCTCGTATGTCTTAGATAAAACAAGGACAAGAGCCAATAACCGAACAATAGGATTCTAAATAATATAGTTTAATATTCCATCAAAATAACTGCGACGTTTCGTGCTTTACAAAGACTTTTTCAATCAATCAAATAAATCCCTCTAATTAACTGTAATACATCATAATAATCCCGTTACATAAAAAATCCGTCGAGAGATGAAATAAATTAAAAGGAAGTTTAACATCATAAGATTAACATTAATTAATAATTATAGCATTTTTATTATGGAATTTATTCTCTCTATTGATTTAAATCACAGCAGTCGTTTTTTTTACTTTCTTAATATTAATAATTATAGTATACAAATTACATGGAGTTATTAAGAAGCCACATCAAGTTGAAAGCCCAAAAAACCTTCCCCCGAATATTACTGTAAAGAATTTATTGCGAAAAAATATTATCTCAGTCAGGGTTTTTTCGCAATAAATTCTTTACAGTAATATTCGGGGGAAGGTTTTTTGGGCTTTCAACTTGATGTGGCTTCTTAATAACTCCATGTAATTTGTATATCGATTTAATTTTTGATGCTGATACAAATCGTATCTAACATCCCCCCTTTCCCCGAATATTACTGTAAAGAATTTATTGCGAAAAAATATTATCTCAGTCAGGGTTTTTTCGCAATAAATTCTTTACAGTAATATTCGGGGAAAGGGGGGATGTTAGATACGATTTGTATCAGCATCAAAAATTAAATCGATTTGCGATTTATTTAAGTGAATTTACTGTTCTAACGAAAAACTGTGTTTCAAGACCGACAATTCGTTGGCGCGCAGTTTAGTTGGAAATAGTATTAGAAATTCACACGGAAATTATTTGCTACTTAGATCCTAGCTCGGACTTGATGGCGTTCTTATATTATAATTAATTTAATGTCAAATATACAGTCTTAATAACTAATTTTTGAAGGAAATTTATAGTTTTCAAAGGAAGAAAATTCTCGAAATTATCAATGATTATACGTGTTATAAAGTGAAGAAAAAGTTTCTTGAAATTTGTATAAAACACGTCCAGCATGCAGATGAACATTGGTTTGACCAGAACAACGAGTGTTATCCACATAGAATCCAAATTAGTGACGCGCATGAATGGATTAACGAGATTCCCACTGTCCCTATCTACTATCTAGCGAAACCACTGCCAAGGGAACGGGCTTGGAAAAATTAGCGGGGAAAGAAGACCCTGTTGAGCTTGACTCTAGTCTGGCACTGTAAGGAGACATGAGAGGTGTAGCATAAGTGGGAGATGGCAACATCGCCGGTGAAATACCACTACTTTCATCGTTATGTTAGACTTTATGTTAAGAGTTAAAATATATGCAATTGCAAAAAAAATAACACTGGAGGAAGAGAAGGAATAAATACAGCATCTAGAAGATCAAAAGAAATTAAGACAAAATGTCAAAAACTGAGAAATATAAAACATATGTAAAATCGTCTATTATGGCCCAACTTATTATGACTCAAAGTTTTCCACTTAAATTAATTTTTACATTTTAAGCATAAAGTCGACCGTCGTAATAAGTAATGTTAAAATGCATTCTGCGCTCGCCGCAGTGACTACTGTCAAAATGCCATGCATTCTGCGCTCGCCGCAGTAAAATGCATTCTGCGCTTAGCGCTGTTTATAATGTGCAAATAAAATATACGCTCGCTCATCTATCTGCATTAGTGTCATCTTGTGCACTGTGTTCATACAAGAATTCGTGCAAATGGAGTAAATTGCTACCTATATGTGCACATGGGTATCTTACCGTTTAGAGTACAAAATATCTATAATCTAATGGGTAGATATGATTGCAACCCGTCTGTAATACAGCAGCGTGTTTATAATCCAGTAAGTAAATTAATAGCAAATTGTTGCCAATTTGGCATTAAACTCACTTACAAAGAACTTTGCCCATTTTTATAAAGGTTTTAGGCCTCTCGCGTCTGGTAACGAGACTTAAAATGAAAGATTATTGTTAGAGGATCGAAATATTTCTGTATAAACATAATCCTTTATTGTAAGTTAATAGCGTTCAGAGATACACTCTTTGAAAGATTAGAAAAATGTACAAAATGGCTTTGTTTCATTCGATTTTTCGACGTCCTAGGCATCTCCTTGTGATAACGGATAATAAACTATTTTAATATATCAATTGAAGTACTTTATACAAATAAATTTGTTACTACTGATCCAGCTAATTGCAAGTTTCTGGATGTGAGTCAGGGATATTCAAAATAATTGATTGTATCCATTACCACTATCACCACGGAGAAATGTCCTGGATGCCGAGAAATCGAATGAAAGAATGCTATAAAGTATATTTTTCTAATGTTTCAGAGAGTGTATCTCTAACCAATGTCGACTTAGAGGATTATGTCTGTAGAATATTCTGATCCTCTAACAATAATTTTTTATTTTAGCAAAGTCTCGTTGTTAGACACGAGGGTTCTAAAATAGACAGGGTTCTTTGTGGCAAATCCAATTATCAATAAAGTGAAACGTGATATAAAATAATGTAAAATCTCATAAAGTGAGAGAATGTAAATGTAATGTTTTATTATAAAATAACAATAAATATTTTAAAATTGAAAAATCTTTCTATACTTATCTTCCCGATAAATCATATAATGGTCATCACCTGCGATGATGTTTAAAACTTCCAAAGAACTTTGTTCCCAATTGCAAATAACATTTAATATAATACTAAAAAGCAACGTACATTAAAATATGTTTAACGCATTACATTTGTTTTGCTTTTTCACTTAACTTTTGCATATACTTACAATAGATTGGGCAGTAAAAATAATCAATAACTCAATAACATAAATGTTTTGTCGTTTATAGATCTTCACAAGTTCGAATTCCATTTCAACGATGACAAAATCTTTTCCTGTTCATCTTTTTTATTGTTTCTATCGTATATCGACTGATATCTTTTGGGAGATCGTATCTCAAAAACTGTCACTTTACAGGATTCGTAAATTTTTGTTTTGTTGATAAGCAACAAACAAGATAGTTTACTTTACTGTTCAAAAGTATAGTGATTTGGAATTAAAATACAGCTTTATATTGTTTAATTTGATATTATTCGTGGGAAACAAACGCAAAAACGCAATTTTTATAGATACAACGCACTTCAAAATTGTAATCAAATGAACAAGATACGACATTTATTTTTAAATAACATTTATTATTGTCATTTAAAAATAAATATGTCGTATCTTGTTTATTTGATTATAATTTTGAAGTGCTTTGTCGTATCTACAAATACGAGAAAATGCGAGAAAATTTCGACAACTATAATTCATTTTTGGTAATCTATTTCAAGATAGGATGTAGACGTGTGTGTGAAGCTAGCGTCTCATTTTGCGAAAACTCACAAATTATTGAGAGTTCTGACTTCCTTTTCAATAGTTCTAGAGTTCCTGATAGTTTAAACAAATAGTTCTGGCCATTAAAGTCAAAAAACGCGTCAGTACAAACTGAGACACTATTATAGGTTCACGCACCGTCTCACTTTGTCCTACACAAGTTCCACACCTGTATCTCATCAGATTTTGCGAGATCTATAGTTCTATAACAGTTCTATAAAGAGTTCTGCCATATAAAAGCAAAAAAATTAATTATAAGGTACTAAAAAAAATTACAATGTAACGAGTGTACCGAGTTGAGACGCCAGTTGAAATCTCGGAGTTCCGGTTTATGTAAAATATTTTTCGAGTAGTTCTGAGCATATTGTAGCATTTTCTAAAGAGTTCCGAGCGTTAGAATCTTTGTGTTATATTTTAAAAAATTAATATTAACCGAAAAGTAATCATGACGGAAAACGATGAGACGCTGTGCGAAATCTCGGAGTTCCGGTTAATATAAAATATTTTTCGAGTAGTTCTGAGCATATAAATTCCTGATTTTCGTTATTAATTTATTTAAAAATTATACAACATTGCCAATGCCCGGAACTTTTTAGAAATTGCTTCAATATATTTAGAACTATACGAAAAATATTTTATATAAGCCAGAACTCCGACATATCCTACAGCGTCTCACCCATATACCCGTAAATGCGTCTTTCTCGGGCGATAAAAATTATTTAAAAAATGATTAAATAACGCTTATCGCCAGAAGTCTTTAGAAAACGTTAGAACACGTTCAGAACGAAAATTGTAATAGAACTCGCAGAACTGTCGAAATACGACCAGCGTCTCACCTATTTTCGATAAATTCCTGACTTTCGAGCGTTATTAATTTATTTAAAATTATACAACATTGCTAGTGCCGGGAACTCTTTAGAAAATGCTTCTATATCCTCAGAACTACTCGAAAAATATTTTATATGAACCGGAACTCCGAGATTTCGTACAGCGTCTCATCGTTTTCCGTCATGAATACTTTTCGGTTAATATTAATTTTTTAAAATATAACACAAAGATTCTAACGCTCGGAACTCTTTAGAAAATGCTTCAATATGCTCAGAACTACTCGAAAAATATTTTACATAAACCGGAACTCCGAGATTTCAACTGGCGTCTCAACTCGGTATACTCGTTACATTGTAATTTTTTTTTAGTACCTTATAATTAATTTTTTTGCTTTTATATGGCAGAACTCTTTATAGAACTGTTATAGAACTATAGATCTCGCAAAATCTGATGAGATACAGTGGTGGAACTTGTGTAGGACAAAGTGAGACGCTGCGTGAACCTAGCGTCTCAGTTTGTACTGACGCGTTTTTTGGCTATAATGGCCAGAACTATTTGTTTAAACTATCAGGAACTCTAGAACTATTGAAAAGGAAGTCAGAACTCTCAATAATTTGTGTTTCCGCAAAATGAGACGCTTCACACACACAGATGAGCTTCACACACACGATGTAGACACTTAGCTTCGGGGAAGCAGAAAAACCGGAAATTGTGTAAAATCGACCTCGAATTGTGTAAGATACGACCTCCCGAAAGATATTAGTCGATATGTGAAAAATATATTTCTTGATTAAATTAATAAATTAAAATTTAAGAAATTAATAATAAAATAAAAATTAATTTTATAAACTGAAATTAAAAATATTAGATATTAATTAAAATTTAAAGAAAAATAAAAATTATAATCAATAATTTTATAAACTACAAATTAAAAATATTTTTGTAACATTCTTTGCGGTGTGTGTGGAAATGGGTATAGTATCGGTATTGTTAAATTGATTATCAATTTAATTATGTGATTGTACGTTTCAGTTTCAGACTGCGTTTCAAGATTGAAAGTACGGCGCGTGTAGTTGACGAAGCGAAAGAATATACTTTTAAAATTCACATGAAAAATTGTTACTATATAGGTGAACAAAATTCAGCCTGACCGTATTTGGTAGTTTAATTTGATGAAAATATTAATTTTATGAAATTACCAGGGAAATTACATAAAAGTTTATTTGAAATTTTAATTGATATACAAACATGAAACTTATTTCCTACACAGTATAAATAATAAATATAATTAATTGAATAAGTTTATTAAAGTAGCATCGCGAATTAAAATATTTATCCTTTATTTGTTCTTAAAAGAAATTTCTTATGTCATTTATGATTAAAAATATATAATTGATGCATGATTATTAACACCGAGATTAATACAGAATCTATTGCGTCAAAAAGTTGCAACTATATACATAATACCATTCAAAATTTATGAATTATTTTTTAATTATGTATTCGAAGTTAAGGGTTTTTTTTAAATAACCGCAATATTAATCGGATGGCAATAAAGTTAATTAAAAATAGCGGATATTAAAAATAAAAATAAAAATATTTTTACTTTTGATATCCGGCCGCTATATGGCTCCGACATTTTGAATTTATCAACTGAATTTAACATCAGATTAATATTTAGCAACCTGAAAAACTCTTAAGTGTGAATAACAAAAAAAATTTCATAGTTTCTTAATTATATGTATAATGGTCTATATAAGTCGCAACTTTGATGCAATAGACTCTATGTTAATCATCAATATCTTTTTAACTACAATTGACATAACAAATTTCTAAGGGCTGAAAGTCCTAACAATTAACATACTTAATTTTGATTGCAATATAACTTCTCTAACACGTCACGCGGAGTTCTCGGCTTAGAGATCAGTGCTCTGATTCTATAACTATTAACAACAATTCATTATCATTATATTGTCATTGCGCAGCTTTTTTATCATATATTATATCTGCACAACGATAATATAACGATGATAATGAAACTGTAGTTATAAGAGTTACAGAAAATAAGCGACGCGACTTATCGAGCGACTTCGTCCGAAAATGACCCGGCGCTTTATCTTAAGAACGTAGTTACTGCATTGGCCGCTACACGGTATGGCGCTGAAACCAGTGAGAAATGCTGGTCTCGTCTCAACCCGGATCTTTGGCTATCTGTCTATTAATCTGTGATATCTAATACACATAATTTTGTTATACATTTCACGTATCCGCTTTACGTACATTGAAAATTATGTAATTACATAATTTATTATAATCGCCGTGATTAATACATTTTTATTCATTAATACATATTTATTTAAGGGAGACTAGGGACAAAAGTAATGCGGGATGAACGTAACAATTAAACGCGATTATTTAAAACCTATTTTTCTGGTACGAATCTATCCGCTGCTGTATATCGTCTTTTGAATACCCCTCCCACCTCAGTAGCGCTCGAAACTCACAATCAGTGATAAGAGATTATGCATTTATTGCGTCGAAGCCATAAAAACACAGCCAAAGTAAGTATTTTGTGTTTTCTTTAGTTTCTGAATATTTTATTAGAAATTTTGTATATTCCCTTATTTATTGTATATTATAAATTAATCATTATTCCTTTGAGTAGTTTGGTACATGAAAACAATATTTAAAAGTGAGTTTTTTTTTTAAATAATGTTCATACCTTACTCTAAAAACTGTAGATCTTAGCTACATTTCTGGCAAGTCAGTCCAAAGTATGCGGCTTCGTTCTCTATCCTTTTTATCTGTAGCACGTTTATTTTTTTTTTTTTTAATTATTTTTTATGTATTATCTCTTATGTATCAGGTTTCTGAAGAAGACTAAGTATATGAAGTCAAAACGTAAAACGTTAATTGTATTTAGAATTTGTTTAATTAAACGAGATTTTGTTTTTAAATTTAAGTTGATGACCTTTTTATAACTCGAAAATCGGCCAGCCTTCCTTCATATAGTTTATTTTGTACTGTCAGTTTTTTTAATTTAGTTATATTTTTTTCCATTAACACATTTGTTATAGTGATTGTGCAGTAGAAAATCTGAAAAAATAAATGTTTTTAAAGAGTAAAGATAGTATATACTTTGAAATCTATGTATTTTATATAAACATATATTTAAATTTATTTGCAGTTTATTTCAGAACATGCCAAAAAACACCGTTTCATAAGCTTTCCAAGAAAGTTAAAAGGCGGAAAGTGCATGAATGTTGAAGTTGTAGAAGAACTCAATTCAACAGATTCTTTAATTGAATTCGATCAATCGCATATTCAGCAAGCACATGCTTCCGTTAAAAGCCAAAGTTCCGTAATACCAGATTTTCTTCATAATCCAAAAAAATCTGAACTTTCTCATTATTCTGAACTTCCTCACCATTCTGAATTTTCTAATAATTCTGATCATTTTGAGTACTCTGAGCACTTTGATTTTGAGAATAACGATGATTATAGAGATATATTTAACATTAACAGACACACCGGCAACAATAACGAGGCTCATTCAGATGACAACGATGATAACTCTGAAAACTGCGAGAATAGTGATGAAAACAATGAGAACCAAAAGAACGATGAGGAAAAAAATCTCCTATAAAGATATTTTACATGGGATATCCTGTCCCCCTTACGGAAAGAAACTACAGCGGATTACAGATAATTATATTACAGGAACTACATAAAAGTATTACACAAAATTACAGACTGAAGTATTGTAATATACTGTAATATTTTCGTACTATACGCTCGGATTACAGGAAAATATTACAGGATTACAGGACTACAAGATTGCAGTCCTCTTAATACTAGAGGACACTGATTTCCGATATTCACCCGGCATAAAAAAAAATTATTTTTTTCTTAGTTTTATTACTTTTTTATAACTAAATTTGTTTCTTAAGATGCAGTCTATGATTATAAATATTTTCTTGTATTTGAAAAACACACTTACCTTGGTGGGATTCGAACTCGGGACCTCGGGACCTCTGGATCGTGAGCCAACTGCCTTACGTGGTAGACTACTTCTTAATTTGATGTAAGTGTTATATATAGTCTACATATGTCATAACCAGCACAAATATATAATTTTTCAAAAATCATCTTAAGAAACAAATTCAGTTTAAAAAGAGTAATAAAATTTTTAATTGGATATATGATATAATATTTCTTAAAGTCGGGTGAATGTCAGAAACCAGTGCCGGCTCATTATGAAATCTAT